>NC_058109.1:2912080-3212080 GCF_914725855.1 Thunnus albacares
ATCTCTGTGTCTGTGTATGACTCTCCTCCCTCACAGATGATCGCGGGCCCCAGCTGAGACGGCAGAGGTATCACTTCAACATCAGCTCTCTGGAACGAGACGGGCTCCTGGGGGCCGAGCTACGCATCCTGAGGAAACGCCTGTCTGACCCCCGCAAAGCCTCAATGGCGGCGCTGGGATCCACGGGGGCTGACGGAGGAGCAGGAGGAGGAGGAGGAGGAGGAGGAGGAGGAGGAGGAGGAGGCTCGTCCCCGTGCCTGAAGCTGTACACCTGCGCCGCTTCAGGTAAACAAAAGGCTGCTCTGCTCCAGACGAAGACCGTGGAGGATCTGAGCGGAGGATTCAACAGCAAATGGGAAGTGTTCGACATATCAAAAGTCTTCAAGGTTTTCAAGAACCAGCAGAACCAGCAGAACCAGCCCTCCCAGCAGCTGTGCTTTGAACTGGAAGCCCTGGAGCACAGAGGAGGTCGGCCCGTGGATCTGCGTTCTCTGGGGTTCGCCCGACCGGGAAGGACCAACAAGGAAAAGGCCTTCTTCTTGGCGTTCGGCAAAAGCAAGAAACGCGACCTTTTCTACAACGAGATCAAAGCGCGGTCGGGCCACGACAACAAAACCGTCTACGAGTACCTGTTCACGCAGCGGCGGATGCGACGAGCTCCCGCCGCGAGGGGGGCAAAGAAACCCCTGCAGCAGCCGCAGACGCTCCCGCAGCACCAGGCGGCGAAGACGCAGGCGAGGCCGCGTTGCCACCGGAGACGACTCCACGTCAACTTCAAGGAGATGGGCTGGGACGACTGGATCATCGCGCCGCTGGAGTACGAGTCCTTCCACTGCGACGGCGTCTGCGACTTCCCCATCCGCTCGCACCTGGAGCCCACCAACCACGCCATCATACAGACGCTGATGAACTCCATGGACCCGGAGTCGACGCCGCCCACCTGCTGCGTCCCGACGCGACTCAGCCCCATCAGCATCCTCTACATCGACTCGGCCAATAACGTGGTCTACAAGCAGTACGAGGACATGGTGGTGGAGTCGTGCGGCTGCAGGTAGCGAAGAAAAAGGTGAGAGACTTCACTCTCGAGCAGAAGAGAGATCGACGGCGAGCAGAAGAGTTTCTTTATTTCATCCGACTGCTGTGCAACAGACATTACTCTTCACAGTCAAGTGGACTATCAGGCTGCATACCAAAGACTGTTACACACTGTTAAAGACTAAACAGAGAAAGATAAACTCACACAGCGATGCTCTCGAACGCCCACTCACCAAAACTCGTGTGTAATGTGGACGCTGGTATCGATGAGAAAGACGGAAAACAAAAACTGATGAGACACTTTTTTTTTTTTTTTTTTTTATTGATGATGAAAAGATTACAAAAGACTGCTCATATTTTAGATTTTTACTGCCTATTCTATTTGTTCCCCCCCCCCCCCCCTCCTCTCTCTCTCTTCAGATTTGTATCTACGTCCTGATTGGTGTAAAAAGTTTGCGTGTAACAGAAATGCTATTGAAATATTAGTACTTTTCCAGCACTTACCTGCCATTCAGATGTACAATGAGGAGTCATGTGTGTATGCCTTATCCGAGACTGACCTTTTTTTTTTTTTTTTTATTTTTATAAAGCATGTGAAGAATTTCTGATGTATAAATACAGGCCAGTGATGAAGTGCTGATCTGACCTGCTGCAAATGTGGGAAAGTTGCATAAACGACTCTTCAATAAAAATGTCTAATTGACTGAGCTCCAAACTCCTATCAGTCCCGACCTCTGCCCCCCCCCACCCCCCCCTCCAAGGCTCTGCATGTAGACTAAACTATCAGAGGAATTTGTGAGATTTTCAGATGCCAAATCACATTTTTTCCCCCCTCAGCAATATCTTTATTAATATTTCCAAATAACTTCCAACGATAAAGAAACCAGTGTGTTCAGAGACAGAATGAATGTCAGACTACATGTTAGATTTCTACACATAGATGCAGTTTATATTTATTCAAGTACTGTTGTTAAGTACAGTTTTGAGGTTCTTGTACTTTGATACATGTGATGCTACTTTATACTTTCTACTCCACTACATTTATTTGACAGCTTTAGTTACTTTTCAGATGAAGATTTGACACAATGGATAATATAACAAGCTTTTAAAATACAACACATTGTTAAAGATGAAACCAGTGGTTTCCAACCTTTTTTGGCTTTTGACGTCTTACAAAAAGCAGTGTGTAGTCGGGGTCACATTTCACATGTCTATGAGTTGTTAACAGCTCCACCAAATAGTGATTTTTCCCTCTAAACTTCTCACATGCTTTCATTTCAATAAATGTTCAAATGATCCAATATTTCAGCAAAAATCAAAGATTAGAGAAAAAGTCCAAAAACTGAAAACAGATTTGTGTATCAGAACTTTGTTTTTTCTTCTTTCCTCTCCCATTAATCATCTCACCACCCCTCAGATTTATCTGCTGACCCTTTGGAGGGGCCCGACCCCTAGGTTGGGAACCACTGGACTAAACTAGCTAACTGTATATAAAGTAGTGTAAACTAGCTCCACCTCCAGCAGCTACAACAGTAACATGCTGCTCTAACACTGATGCTTCACTATTAATAATCTAATGATGTCATATATAATAATATATCAGTCAGAGGGACCAAACCACTACTTTTACTGCAATACTTTAACTACATCAAGCTCATAATACTTATGTACTTTTACTGCAATACTTTAACTACATCAAGCTCATAATACTTATGTACTTTTACTGCAATACTTTAACTACATCAAGCTCATAATACTTATGTACTTTTACTGCAATACTTTAACTACATCAAGCTCATAATACTGATGTACTTTTACTGCAATACTTTAACTACATCAAGCTCATAATACTTATGTACTTTTACTGCAATACTTTAACTACATCAAGCTCATAATACTTATGTACTTTTACTGCAATACTTTAACTACATCAAGCTCATAATACTTATGTACTTTTACTGCAATACTTTAACTACATCAAGCTCATAATACTTATGTACTTTTACTGTAGGAGAATTTTTAATGCAGGACTTTTACTTGTAATGGAGTATTTTTACATTGCTGTATTGGTATTTTTACTGCAGTAAAGGATCCGAATACTTCTTCCACTACTGCATAGACGGAGCTGCTAGTCATTGTATTCATGTGTCACATCAGTCCGAGGTGGTCGAGAGCCTACAAGTATATTGTTGGAAGACGTCTATCTGCTCTTAACTCACTGAATTGTCAATCAATCAATATTCCAGCAGTTTGTTACAAAATACTAGATATTTATGTGTAATACAGATCTTAAATTACGTTTTTAATACATAAATACTTCTGCTTAATGCAAAGTAAGAGTACACTAATATTACAACAGTAAATCAAAGCTGAGCTGAGTTTTTAAAGTATTTCAGAAGTATTTTCTGTTTTCATACTGCAAATGATGCAATAGAAGATAAGAGAAAAACTCAAGTTTTTTTAATAGTTTTAACCACTAAAAATGTCAAATGTCGTTCTGTTGTAATAATATTTATATTTTCACACACACACCCTACTGACATCTCTCACTACTATTACTACACACTATTTACATGAATGACGTGTTCAGTCAGTGACATCATCAGATCCAGTCAACGGTTCTGCTCGATCAATCGTTCTGTAGAAACAAAACCAGAAGCAGCAGCAGGAGAATGAGAATGAGTTGTGAGCTGCATGTTGTGTGTGTGTGTGTGTGTGTGTGTGTGTGTGTGTGTGTGTGTGTGTGTGTGTGTGTGTGTGTGAGTGTGAGAGAGAGAGAGACACGGTCAATATAAATTTAATCTCATTTAGTCAATGTGAAAGCAGCGTTTATTATTTGAGGAAGATCATCGAGCGTCTGCTTGGACTGCGGTTGGCTCGTGTGTGTGTGTGTGTGTGTGTTCGTGTGCGTGTGTGCGTGTGTGTATCCAGATCTGCTGGAATAATAAGAAGAGTAATAAATAATAATAATAAATGGAAGCTACAAATACACTTCACTCTCGTAAATCCCAGATAGAAGGTCCTTCTGCAGAGATTAACGGCCACTTAACATTGCTTATAGTGATAATGGTGCATTAAATTCAACATGTTGGTGACAGTAGAGTGTTGTGAAATAATTACTCATCCATCAAATTAATTCCTTGTTTCTTGGTTTTGCCATTTCTGTCTGTAAAAACATCCAAATGCGGCACAAAAGTCTTATATTCTCCACCGTAGAGAGCAGCCAGAAGACTGGATCAATATGGCGGCATCTGCATATATTGTTTATGCTGTATATGTGTATGGCGTCTAACAAGGAAGCAGGAAATGGGACTTCAAAATAAGACTGTTGTTTCAGAAATTCGCTACATTTCTCAAGTTTTGGGTTTTTTTTTGGGGGGCAAAGTTAACCCAAATGCTTGTGATCCCACTAATTGGGAACCATTGATTTAAGAGACACCATCACTCTCCTCACGCCCATCAGACAGTTGTGAAATAATTACTCATCCATCATCATCATCCATTTCTTTCTGTAAAAACATCCAAATGCAGCACAAAACTCTTATATTCTCCACCGTAGAGAGCAGCTAGAAGACTGGATCAATATGGCGGCATCTAACAAGGAAGCAGGAAATGAGACTTCAAAATAAGAATAAGAATAAGAAATTCACTACATTTCTCAAGTTTTGAGGGTTTTTTTTTTTTTTGGGGAACCACTGATTTAAAAGACACCATCACTCTCTTCACGTCCCATCAGACACAACCTTGAACCTGCAGTTTAAGAACCGCCGCCAAAAAAAAACGACGTATCACAGAAGCCGACAGTGTGCGAAGCTGCGCAGACAAACGCAGCTCTATTGTTGCTATGTAACACCTACAACAGCAGCTACACACTCTCTCTCTCTCTCTCTCTCTCTCTCTCTCTCTCTCTCTCTCTCTCTCTCTCTCTGTGTGTTACATGCAGCCAGCAGCGAGCGCACCTGTCTGCCTGACCCCTTGTAAAGCTCCTCAACCATTGGATGAAGCCATCTGCGCCGGGGTGAATGCTTGTTTCTTTTGGAGACGGAGTGATGTAAGCATTTCCTTTAATCAAAGCTGAGGCATGCCAGTGGTATTGCCCCCCCCCTCCTCCCATCCCCCCCTCCCCACCCTTTTCTTTCTCGAAACCTGAACTGACAAGGCGAAGGTGGGGAGAGGCTGAGCAGGACTGTGGTTAGAAAAAAAAAAACTTTTACAAGAATTTAGCTGCTAAATTCTGCAGATCATTTGAGGAAATGTTCCAGTCTGGATAGATGTATTAAGACAGACTGTGAAGACAGGAGTTTGGGAATATCAGCAGTGTTCAGTTTTTGTTTTTAGTCCCAGAGCAGCTCATTTGAGTGCAGGGTACAAGTTGAGTTTGGAAAGCATTTGTTGCAACTGTCCAGGAGGTAATATGTCACGCAGCAGCTGCAGAAAACCCTTTTTTTTTTATGAACACACAATAAAAATTCCACATCTTAACTCATACTGCTGCTGCACTTTCAATTATTACTCCTGGAGATGTAACGGTGCAATAATTTCCCCAAAATGACCACCGGCGCACTTATTAGAGGGCCTGGATTTAGAGATCGAGACCATAATGACTCGTTTTAAACTTACTGACTCAGTGTTTCTAGAGAGAAGTTGAGGTTTTTTTTTTAAATGGGAGTCAGATGGAGCTTCTAGCGGCTGACGGTGGCATTTTAAGGCTCTTCGGCTTCGAGACGTGATAGACGCTGCTCGAGTTGAGCATAGCGATCGAGTGCAGTAAACCAAACGTCTCGGTTATACAGACACGTCACAAGAAGCCACGTCTGCCGCCATGTTTGGTCTCTCCAGCAGGGCGGAAGCTTCAGGGACGTTTAAGCTACATGCTTCCTGTACGTCGTATTATTTATTCCATCGCACTTTATCGCATTTTGGTTTTATCGATACATCGACTTTTCCTCATCCAACCATAACCAGCACATCCAGCGTTTCCACTCTCAGTTTTTTATGTGTAAATTGAAAAAAGTGCATAAAAAAGACAGAAAACACCCGTCAGTGAGAGAAAATATTCATCAATACACAGGCATGAAATATTGATTTATAATACAGGCTGTCACAGATTTGATACATGAAACAAACTCAATCTGACTTGTGTTGATACTTAGATATATTTTTTACAGTTAACTGAACCTAAATAAAGCACAATAAACCATCAATAACCATGGAATTGGCTTTATTAAGACAGTTTTATCAATCAGATGTCATTTAATCTATAAACTGGGGTCTGAAGAGCGTTTTTGATTTGAGGAATAATTCTCACAGACAGCTGATGATACATCAGCTGTTACTGGATTCGTTTTGATTTGGTGATGAGTTGATTGTTATTAACTCACATCATCTAATTAATACGCTTTTAAAAGTTCCTAAATGTAAAACACTGACGCCATGAGGCTCATTTCCTGCAGCAGATTATGAACAGACTGACTCAGACCTACTTAAGACTAGATCAAAGTTTCACACTTCGATTATCTTAGATAAAAAATATCATGATAATCATCAATGTATATATGTATATATATATATATATATAAGCTGCTGTTTATTGCAGCGTGGACTCAGACGGTTAAAACACTGTAAACACAAGTAGCTTCTTCAAAGTTGGAGACAGAGCAGCTCAATGTCTCATAGATTAAATCATCACTTCATGTTTTGAAAGTTCAAGATTTTTTTCCTGATGAAACTGATCGATTGATTTCTGGAGTTAATGTATCTGCTGGATGTGAGACACACAGAACGTAACAGTCACTCTGGACTCACTGACCACCAGCTGCTCTGCACATCTTCTCTACATCACAACAAACAAACAGCAGCAACTAAAACTAGTTTACAGCTATTGTTCATATAGAAAGTCCAGAGTAGTTGGACCAGTTGGACTCTGGTTCTCTGTTATTCTGTATCAAACTACTAATGAAGGCAGGAGAGCTGCTCTGTGGTCACAGTGTCCTCTGAAAACAACGGTAATCACAGTAATGACAGTAATAGAAATGTTTGGCGGTATTGATACCCTCATTATGTTCCACTGCAGTATATAATAAAGTAAAAACAGTCTGCGGTCTCTCTGCTGAGGACACAAGATCCTCTGGACGTCCTCGAAACTTCTCTCAGACTTTTAGCAGCTGCTTTTAGCTTTTAGTCAATGATTCTTTCTCCTAACTTGGATACTTACAGTCGGAGCTACTTTTAGCTGTAGGGATGTTTTGTGAGTTTATATTTTGTTTAGGGTCTCGACTTTGAATTAAAATGAAAAAAAAAAACATGTTTGTTCACAGACTTATGATTTATGGCGCTTGATGATTTGTGTTTTTTGCTTTAACAATCACCTCATTCTTCTCAGATGCGGGAAGGAACCCATTCACTCAGACTTGACAGACCTAAATTTAGCCGCATGTGTACAACAAGTTAAAGATAAGACGCATTCATAGTGTTGTTCTGTTCCCAGCCTGAGATTAATATCCATGTAAACACACCGCTACGTCTCGTATGATTCAGAAACAGCTTTACTTAGATTAGATATTAGATATAACATATATCTCAAGGCTACAACAGTCCCTCAACAACTCATTTTAGCTATTATTTTGTACTGCTTATTTAGTGATAATCGATTAATCGGTTGTTTTTTTAAGAAAAAAAAAAAAAAAAGAGCCAAAGCAGCCTCTGGTTTTTGTTCCAGCAGTCTCTGCTGCTGCTGCTGTCACTGATCACAGGCACAAAAAAAAATATATAAACACAAATAGTCATCTTTCCATCCACCAAGTTGTTAATCAAGTTCCACGAAACGGACAAAAAGAAATTGAACGTGTCTTCTTTCCATTCCCGCTCTTGTCGTGTGAACGTTATACGATAAACAGTCGGTGGCACTAATAATTCTCCGGACGGTGCCGTTAAACCGTCACAGAAGAAGAGGACACAACAGATGATGTCATTAAAAAGAGCGACTGTCAAAAGCTCCAAACGATGGAAACCATGTGGAAAAAAAACAACCTGATGGAAATATGACATTTCTGTTTATTTCAAGTCTCCTCATCTGACCTCAGAATCCACGACAGTTCAAGGAATAATCTTTTGTGCTTTTTTTTTCTCCATGTGAACAAATCTATAGATTAAATTTCATGAACTGCTGCACAAACATCGGATGTTTAAATCACATGTTTCAACTAGTTTTACACCTCAGACAACAGGAAACACTTTTTTTTTAAAGATGTTATCAGTGTTTTGACCAACAGCTGGATGGAAACCACCTTAAAGATCAAACATTTCTTTAAGGGGGAGAAATGTTTGATTGTTTTTAAATTTAAATACCCTCCTCACATATTTTGCACCTTTAAAATGCGTATTGCATGAGCCCAAACACACAGTTTACAGCAGTGCCAATTTTCTTCCATTTTACTGGCACAAAATCTCGGTGCGATCCTTTATTAAATAAGGAGGAACACATTGCGGCTGTGTAGCACCTAAAAAAAAAAAGGGGGGCTGCAAATCCTCAGTAAATATCCTCCTTTAGACTTTGATACACAGTGTAAAAATGTATCGCTGCCACAAGAAAAGCCAAGTGTTTAGTTAACAATACTCACAAACAGGAAGCAGTAAACATCCTCAAGATGAGCTGCGATCATGATTTTCATTTTTCTACCTTATTGGTCTCTTGTTTAGTTTTAAAATAAAGTAAACACATTTCATCACGGTACCGAGAGAGAGAGAGAGAGAGAGAGAGAGAGAGAGAGAGAGAGAGAGAGAGAGAGAGAGGTTCAGTCACAGAAACTCCTGAGGTCACCGTGAAGACAAACTGATCCTGTGAATCAGAACTCATCGCCGCTACCGCAGCCGTGTACGCCGAGTTGTAAAAAAAAAAAAAAAAAAAAAAAAAAAAGTGGAAGGAGGGATTGAATCGAGTGTTGTTAAATGGACATTGGGAAACAGAATTCCCCACAGAGAGAGCGCCTGGCTTTAATTATCACACATTTCCACACATTAGCCCATCTGAGATACAGGCCTGGGATTATACAAACAGCTGATTTAAATCTCCATGTATGATTTATGGTGACTGATATTTCCTATGATTTATGACGGTGTAAAAGTGTGTTGGCTCGACAGGAAATGAAACATAATTGGGAAATTGACTTCACGGTATGCTTTCTTGTGTTTTTTTTCTTCCTCCTCCTCCTCTTATCCCTATCATGGAATGGGAGAAACACAATGGCTTGGAAGCAAAGCTCCTGTTGGGTTTAATGTTTCTGCTCATGTAGGAAAAACCTTTTATCTTCAGTTTAAGCATCAAATTCCCTCTTTGTGTTTCCTCAGACAGTGTTGAGCTGCGGTGGAAGTATAGTAACAAAAAGAGGAACTTTGGCACTAAAAAGACTGTAACGTTGAAAGATATCTACTTGATTTGACTCGTTTGGACGCTGAAGCTTCATATTAGCTTCAGATAAACACGTTTTCTCACATTTTCCCATCACGTCCATTGTAAGGTCATTATGAAGGGATCTTCTAATGGTCAGTATGAAGAGCAGGAATCATTACAGCAAGAAAAAAAACATGTTTCAATCATTCTAAGGTCACGATATGTTGTTTTTAGGCTTTCTTCTTTGGAGGACAGTTCTCTTCTCTATCAACGGGTGATTGGACAACAACAACAGATCTGATCTGCCACAGAACAGAAGAAAATCGTCAAATTAGAGCAGCGATCCAACAGAAACAGCTCAGGAAGGCAACAATACTGCTTTGTGGTTTGTGTTTTTTGGGCAGTTTCTCAGCTGCAGCACCGTCCTTCGTGTTTGAGCAGAAAAAAAAAAAAAAAAAAAAGGATTTTTGTTTGCAAACAGAAAAAGAATGAAAATGTTATAAATCTCAGCACCTGGCGAAACAACGGTCGAGCCAACGAAAATCAAAGTTTTCCCTCTCAAAACGGACATTATGGAGGTGGACTCTCCATATTATTCCATAACGCAGCTCTACTGGCCCCGGCCCGTAATCAGATTACGTTGTAGTGAACTCTGCGGTTCGCCTTCTCAAGCCCAGAAATCTGTAGTAAAGCAGAAACATGGATTGTTTACGGGTTTCGGGTTTCCTTGTCGCTGTTTGTGGCCGGGAATTGTGGCAAAGTGTCAGGCCGAATCCAAGTGAACAGGATCAAGAACCCAGTTGAAGAGGGCTATTGTGTTTCCCCGCTCAGATATAATCAGAAACATATGCCCTCCATCTTCGACGCTGAAAAGGGAGGCTTGTTTAACAGGGCTTAACTTCATTGAACACAACTTTAATGGTCGCCCCTATTACACGATTTAACAATGATGTTTCGGGAAGGCTTGCAAAAGTATTTGTGTGTGTGTATGTGTGTGTGTTTGCATGTGTGTGTGTGTTTGTGTGTGTGTGTGTCCCATGAGAGGACCGTACACACCCGGCAGGCTTGTGTTCCCACAGAGAGCTGCAGACCTGAACAACCTGAGCCAGAGTTACTGTTCCACATCTCCGTCACACAAAACACCTCCTCCGATGTTCTGCAGGGCTGCGTTTCGATAATCACATTTTTAATTCCACTTTATCTGTAATCTGATTATTTTTTTTTTCACTTCAGCACGTCACTACATTTTTTTTTTTTTTTTTTTAAATGTATTTTAAACTGTAAAAATAATAACGTCCTGAGAAAAGCAAAGCAGATTCCAGATTAAACTTGTAATGATTATTTCCTTGATTAATCTTTTAGTTGTTTGGTTCATAAAATGTCAGATAATTGTAAAAAAAAAAAAAATGTCCATCATTGTCTCCAAGAGCCCAAAGGTGACGTCTTTAAATGTCTTGTTTTGTCTGCGACAGTCCACAAGCCAAAGATATTTAGTTTACTGTCAGAGAGACTAAAGAAACCAGAAAATATTCACATCTGCCAAATGACATTTGAAACGCTGGAATCAGATAATTTGAGCTTTTTTTTTTTTTTTTTTCTTCCTTAAAAAAAAAAGACTCACAACAAGCAATCCGTTGTCAGAATAGACGGCGATTAATTTAATAGCTGGCAACTAATTGATTAATGGTTGCAGCTGTAGTAATGACCGTCATTTGTGTAGTTTTATTTATGTTTTGCATATGGTTATGATATGTTAAATGGTCGAGATGATGAGAGCAGATCAGCTGCTCAATCAAAGAGAGTGAAAACAGGCTTTGCATCATTAGATCCTCTCAGCAGTAACAGCAGAGACACCTTGGATGTATTAAGGAGAACTGGATACTGCTTTCATTCCTATGAAAGTCGCTCAGTGGTGGATGAAGCCAAAAAAAAAAAAAAAAAAAAAAGTCCTTTACGCTTCCACATTTTTTGGGGCCCGTGGAGCATGCTCAGTAGAGTCCTTCTCCACCGAGTCCGAGGATTTCCGTTGGCCGAGCCAGCTGACTTCCTGTTGGCTCCTTTTTCACTTGAAATGGGGATAAAAATAATTTAATCATGCGTCTCTTTTAAACTTTCCAAATGTTATCGGACCAAATGGATCAAATTCTGATAAATAAAATGAGTCACTTTGCTGAGAAACGTTTATTCGTCGTTTTACAGCTGCTCCTTTTTCCAATCATTGTGTGTTTGAGGAGGAAAAATGCATCACGTGACAGACAGGAAGTTAATTACACGGTTTGACCGCAATGTTAACTTGGCTTCAAAGCCCGGCGCTGTTCCCGGGTGGATGGGAGAAACACGTGACGGCTGTTGAGTTGTGAGCCGAAGCCATGACATCACTTCCTGTCTAGCTTCAGTTCCGGTATGATCGATAACTCAACACAATCTGTCATTTCTTTCTGAGAAAACGAAGCGTGTTCCTGGAGTTTAACCTCCATATTGTAAGACGACTCGGCTCCACTACAGCAGCATTTTCTATAAGAAGCTTTAACAAACTAAACAATTACTTTGCGAGCGGCGTGCGTACTTACGTCACCATAAAACTCCCCAACACTTTCCTCTAAAGTCACGTTTCACGTTTGTAGCTGTCGTCCGTGCTGTGTAAAGACTTGTGTTTTTACAGACGTGTCTGAACTCGACTCCCGTCTTCTGTCGAGCCGTGACGTCGAGTTTAGCGTCCATGTCAACTTCCAAGTTGTAATTAACAACAACGGGGAAAACTGCGATTTTTCTGAAAAGCTCTGTAATTTCTGGTGCTTATAATAATGCAGAAACACCTGAAAAATAAACTGAAAATCGTATATACACTCAGCGAGCACTTTATTAGGAACACCTGTGCAATTCTACTTTATGTTTATCATTGAGGTTGTAGTGGGTTTATAGATTATATTGAAAATTGTTCCTAATATTTTGTCCCCTGCATGTTTGTTAATAGAATGGACAAAATGTCCCACCCAACCCTCACCCATTACCGATGCAAAAGAGGCTAAAAAATAAATAAATAAATAAATAAAATAAACCTTAATGAAAGTAATAACAATTATAAGATAAATCTAAAAATACAAATGAAATAGGTTAGAGAGCTCTACATCCTCCAAACAAGATGCATCCAGTCATCTCATAAAGGTCAAACTCAGGGACGTCAAGTACAAATAAACTATTAGCAGTCATTTCTATTTACATAAATCAGGCTTCGTGATGTCACACGTTTTAGCAATTGAAGAGAAATATATTCCATATGCCATAAGTGTAGCAGTCTACACAGATACAGCAGCATCCAATTAACATTAAAACATATGATACAGATAATAAAAGTGGTCTTAATCATAAGGAAATAAATAAATGCTTCATCGCACACAGAGACAAGAAAAAAAAAACACTTTTCTCTCTTGAATGAAAAAAGGTTTGATTGCTTTTTACTGTATATGAGTTCAGTTTGTTTGTCTATATATTTCACATTTTCACGTGTATAAAATGGACTGTTTAACTTCTTTCAATCTGAAATAGATCACTTGCTCTGTTATTTGGATTATTTTAAGTAGGTCTGACTCCTGAAAGTGTGATTTTTTAAAAATTTGCCAGAAAAAACAGAGGATAACAAACTGCCAACATGTCTGTTATTTTCATATTTCCAGATTCCTGGTATTATGTATTATCACTTATAAAAGACATATTTACACCTCCACATAGTTGGGATTTTGTTTAATTGCTTTTTTTTTCTCCTTTTCATTAAGTAATTAACTACTTTATAATAATTATCCCGTCATACAGTTTGTGTCTTCTACCCTTCGACCTCTGGATCCGTGTCTCTGCCCTGCTGGTGTTTTTCGCCACATCTCCTTCCAGACCTCTTTCTCTGGGTTTTTATTGCTATCAGATCTGGCTTGGCCGAGCTGACCGGTGTTTAACTTTTTAGTAAATGCGCTCGTGGTTTTCCTTGACAGATGTTAGAGAGGAATTTTATCATGTAGCCGCGCCAATAGCTGCTAAAAGAAAAACAGAGCCGTTTTATCTGGCACGGCGTGTATGACACCTACGTTCACAGCTGTGTATGTCTTTCCCAGCATGCATGTGGGTGTGTACAAGTGTTTGTGTGTGTGTGTTTGTGTGTGTGTGTGTGTGTATGTGCAGAGGTGGAATGTAACATTTACAGTACTTGAGTATATTTACTCAAGTACTGTACAATTTGAGGTACTTCTACTTTACTTCCTGTTTTATTTTATGCTACTTTATACTTATAAATTTTGTACTTTTTACTGCACTACATCTCAGCTCTTGATTTTAGGAGTAAAACAGATGATGTATTTCATAATTTGTAATTAATTTAGACAATTTTGTAGAAATCTGTTTTCACTTTGCAGTGTTGGAAAGTACAAGTACATTTACTAAAGTACTGTACTTGTATTATACTTGAGTATTTCCATTTTAAGCTACTTTATACTTCTACTCTACTACATTTCAGAGGAACATTTTGTACTTTTTACTGCGCTACATTTATTTTGCAGCTATGGTTACTTTTCAGAACTAGATTTTACAGATTTTATATTTATAAAGAATCATTTTGTAGAGATCAGTTTTCACATTGCAGTGATGGAAAGTACATCAAGTACTACACTAAAATTTCAAGGTACTTGTGCTTTACTCAAATATTTCCATTTTATGCTACTTTGTACTTTCCTAAACTTCAGAGGGAAATATTTTTCTTTTCACTACATTACAGTTATTTAAGTTACTCTGCAGATTCAGATTAATAATACATAATCAACGTATAAATTATGATGTATTATTATAGGTTAAGATTACTTCATATACTGCTGTGTAGCTCGTTCCCCAGGTATCAATAAAGTTTATCTTAATCATTTTGAATGCAGGACTTTTACATGTAACAGAATATTTCTACACTGTAGTTTTGCTGTGCAATAGATGATGAAAATAACACTCAGTGGGGACATTTTGCATAATGAGTACTTTAATTATTGATACTTTAAGTAAATTTTGCGACTAATACTTCTGTACTTAAACCTGCATTAATTGATATGTTGAACTTGTTAGCAAACAGTTGCTTATTTCCACATCCAGCAGTTACGGAGCAACATTATCATTCATGTGGAGTCGTGTTTCTGTCCACCTGGTGAATGTAAGTCCAATATTCACTCTCTTTTAGCTCTGTTTTTGTTCTCTACCAACTCCTGAGGGAAATATCTGGCTCTGTAGCTGCTAAATGCTCCACTATGTTCACCAGCTAGTCTACAGCTAACTGTGTCTGTTTGGTGCTGAGCAGGTAGTGAACAGTGTACAAGATCAAGTCCCCATAACACAACTCTTTAAATTTTAGGGTGAAGAGTAAGTAGAGTAAGTCTCTAGGATGTAATGTCCTCTGAAGTGATGGAAACACAACTATGTGTGTGTGTGTGTTTGTGCACTGGAAGGCGGTGGATTTTTAAAGCACACAGACCAAGTTACAGTCTAAATGTACGGCCCAGAAGGGGGGTATTTTTCTACAGAGTTCAACATCTCCGGGCCTTGGCAGAAGAGCAGCTGAGTACATTTTCAGTCCAGTTCAAACCTCATCGCACAGGTCCAACTTTTTATCATGAGTTAGTGCTCCGCCGCTGCTTCACCCTCCTCCTCCTCCTCCTCCTCCTCCTCCTTCTCCTCCTCCAGGAATCACTAAAAAAAAAAAAAAAAAAAAAAAAAAAAAAAAAAAAGCCACAATTTCTGTCCCGCTGTGAAAACATAGCTCTCTTTTCAGCGCAAACCCTGACCTGGAAAGCATTTGATTGAGGCGTACATGTTTCGTGTTAAGATACAGTGGGTCTATTCATTTCTATTCACTTGTTGAGTGTAAGAGCAGAAGCACACCACAGTATGTTGTTAGCTTTGAGGAAGAGACTTGTTTCCATGGCGGTGTCAACAGCTGCAGCGACAGCATCTTGATTCTTTTTCCTCATGTTTCTGGTTTGAGTTTCTTCTCCAGGGGTGAGATATTAGTTTAGGCAGCTTGGACTGTTTTTTCTCCCCTCTTTTATCAGTTTCTGTCATTTAAGTATCATTTTGCACCCGTTTCCCAGATAGTACACTCATAGACTGTGCTCATGTTTTGCAGAAATTAACGTAAACATATTTGGCAAGTTCCAACATGTTGATACTGAACGTTTGAGTGAAATGTTTAGAGACAACATAGTTCTTTTTTTTTTTTTTTAACCAAAATATCTGATCCTGCAGCAAAATATCTGCTGATAGGAACAACAGCAATATTAAACTTTTTATGGTTGTGTTTAGACTTTGGCAGCACTTGGTTAAGTTTAGTGAGAGATATTGATTTAATACAGAAAAAGCTCTGCAGTGACTTGAAGTACAACATGTTTAATATTTTATCTTGATGTTGACTTTAACATCAATCTCAGTCTCTTCTATCAGAGTCCTGCATCTCGTACATCCTCCGCCCACCTCGGCCTCCTTCCTCCGACTTCAGTGCGATATATTAATGTAGTGCTTCATTCTTTCTAAAAAACATTTCAAACATAATCCAGGCAGTGATTATGTTTGCCAACACTATACTAACCTCAAATTAATGCTGCGTTTGCTGCTGCTGCAACAGGCTGCAGTAGTCAGTGTAGTAGTAGTAGTGCAGCTGATTGTTCTGTTGCTATAGAAACGTCTACTGACGCAGTAGATGTTTAACTGACATGATATTTATCTAACGTCTGCTGTTCTGTCAGACCAGAAGTCTGTACTAGGAAGCAGGATTTGTGGGAACTTCAGGTTTAACTCGGAGTTTTCAGGGTTACGATGGTGATTCACTTCTTACCGGGGGTACATCGCCATGGTAACTGATGCTGAACAGTTAACCTGCAGGTCACAACCTGTCAACACCCGACCACTGGCCAATCAGATCACTGGAAATAAGGAGTCATCATTCCTACAAGATCCCGACATGGACAAAAGTCCAGAGTTACAATAAAAGATCGGTCAAACATTTTATTGTTCCAGACTTTCTAGTTCCACTCTGGTTTTAAAGCACTAAACACATAATGATGATTTTAGCTGCATTTTAATAGTTTAAGTTGAGTGACAGCTGACAGATTCCATCACTGCAGCTCAGAATAACATCAGACAACTATGTGATGATAACTGGAAATAAAAACGAAAGCTCGTCTTTTATCAGAAAAATAATAAACTGTTATTGGCTCCATGATTATAAATGCAACATTCGGGTCAGATAGACCTCATCAGTTATTAACTAGTTTTCCACTCTTTCAGTAGCAGAAATAGTCTGACATTAAGTTTTTTTATTTGACATATTCAGAATTTTTTCATCATCATCAAACCAAACAGCAAAAAATACCTTTCTGTACTTAAGTCATACATAATAATTCCTACAACATTTTAAGTCACAGCCTACTTTTAATATGTGGAAATTATTTCTAGTGTTTCTACATTTTCTTATTTCTGTTGTATGATTACAGGCTCATTTACATTTCACTTTGTTGAATATGATTTTTTGCTGTCCTTAAAACAGAAGTTCTCATATGAAGTCCGTCATTCATGGTTCTGATGATGTCGCTCACAATAAACAACCCCGGGTTGACTGAGCTAGTTGATAGCAGCTTCATAGTTCTGGTTATCTGGATGTTAGGCTCAATGAAGCCAGATAATGGAAAGATCTGCTGGGTATGTTGAACTTGCTTCGTAGTACAGGCCTCTGTAACCAAGCACATGTAGACAGGTTTACAAATGATCAAGGATGTGTGCAGCAGGGGGCTGGAAACATGTACATGTCCCATAGTGTCCTGATAGCTCAGGGGGGGACACATGGACTCAGAAGGCAGTATTGGACCCCTTCATCAGCGGCCACTCAAGCTCCCAGTCCCCCTTCTAACTCCCCCTCACCTCCCCTCTCCTCTCTGTTGGTGTTGACTGAGCCAACATCAATACACTCTTGCTAGGTAACATTGCTACTATTACTAACATTGGCTGGCGAGTGAAACAGTATTTTCAAAGGGGGGAAAAAAAGCGATTTGACAAACTGAATATTTAAGCATGATTTTTCTATTAACCCATGTAATTTGAAAACGAGTCCACCTTAAACTGCAGCAAGTACTCGACTTACTTTCCTATCAGAGATCAGATGAGGTGCTTATGGAAGACGGAGGGCGAGAGAGAAGCAGTGCTGCAGGTTATATGTGCTATATAAAGGAGTGGACATGATAAGAAATGAACACGGTTGAATTAAAAATAAAGTACAATAATAATAATAATAATAATAATAATAATAATAATAATAATAATAATACAACCAACATGATTTCAGTAGGACTCCGGCTGTCATGTCGAGTAGCAGGAGATGAAACCAAATGCAGGATGCAGGAGTAGCAGGAATTAAAGAATAACCGTTTATTTTACGATAATGCAGGCAGAGCAGAACTGAACTGAAAAAACCTCAGGCGTGTGACCAGAAGGCGGGCGACCAGATGTACAGGGCTGATCTGGAGGTCGATGACGAAGCCGGAGGCCAGACAGAGCAGACAGCAGAAGAAGATTTGGTGCAGGAGAGGCAGATCGCTGGAGTGCAGAGCAGGAGGCGGGCAGCTGGAGATCTGGCTTGGTGTTGGCGAAGGTGGCTGACTGTCGATCTGGGAGGTCTGGCTGTGGGTCGGCCGAGATGGCCAACTGGAGGACTGGTTGAGCGTCGGTGAAGACGGCAGACCAATGGTCTGGAAGGTCTGACTGTGGGTTGGTGGAGACTGTCGACTGGAGGTCTGGCTGGGTGTCAGCAGGGACTGTCGACTGGAGGTCTGGTACTACATGGCAGAGCCAGCCGGGTGCTGAAGCTCTTGGAGGAGGTCTGTGGAAACGGCCGACTGCTGAAGGTCTGGGAGGAGGTAAGGGGTGCAGCCAAAGGCTGTGAGTCCTGCAGGTGAGCTTGAGGGGCCAGGAAACAGGAGGCTGCTGCAGCCCAGCAGGGACATGAGACTGTTGCTGCTCAGTAGGGACAGTCTTGACCTCAGTAGTGGTGCTGGGCTGCTGAGAGAGCCAGAGGCGTCAGGAGCCATGGGGACCACGCCTCCTTTTGGAGACTCCTCGGTAACCTGTGAAAATGGCAAGGCGGGTCCCTTTAAAGGGTGACCTCTAGACGTCATGGTGGCTCCTCAGCTGCTCCACATAAGTCTCATGAGGTTCAGGAAATGCAGGATCAGGACATGCAGGTAGCGGGCTAGCAGGCTCAAAGCTAGCAGACTGGGAGACAGGCTGCTCCAGGGTGGAGCTGGGAGACTCCTGGGAAACATAGGAGACTGGAATGTTGGACTTGGGAGGAACAGGATTTGAATTGTTTTTCCACCTGATGAAAGCAACTTCTTGGGCAAAGTCAGGGTTATTCTTCCAGTAAACAGCAAGGGACTTAAGGAAGCTTGGCTCTTCATTTAAAAAAAACATCCTGTGTAACTCCAAAATCATGCCAGGAAAAAGACAAGCAGGGCTGGTGAATGTCTGCTGGGTCCATGACCAGTTTGATCCTTCTGTCAAGGGAGTGGCAGGAGATGGACCCGAGTGCAGGACAAAACAGCTAGAATGAACTGAAGCTTAACTCTTTATTCAACAATTATGCAGGCAAAAGAGAACAGAACTAGACAAACCTGAACAAGACAGAACTGGGCAGAACAAAGGCTCCCACAAGACTGAACTTAAAAGCAGGACTTAAATACAAACTGAACTAATGAAACAACAAGGAACAGGTGGCAAGACACAAGGGCAGGCTGGGAGCTGATTGGCTGGGGAAGACACAGGGAGCAGGGCAGGACTAACGAGACAGATGCAGGGCAGGTGTGGAGGAAGTGTGGAGAGAAAAGCAGGCTGAGGACACAGGAGGGAAAAACTCAGGGCAAACAGAAAACCAAAAACACAATCATACACATGAATATAACTTAAATACACAAGTCACACTGAGCAGAAACAGCAAACACACCTCAACATAACACTGACAACCTTAATTCAGTAATTCAAAGGTGATAATTATTGAGGAGACAGTTTGTGGTGGTGTACTGGAGTGTATTATACTGAAAAGTGTTCCTAATATTTTGCCCACCTCATGTATATTAATGTAGTTTACAAAATATTAGGAACACCATTCAGTATAATGCACTCCAGTACACCAACACCCACTACGACCTCGATAATAAACATAAAGTAGAATTATCACCTTTCTGACAATGTCAACAAGAACTGAAAATGTATAAGCTTTGTAAATGTAGACTTCATGGCAGAGCTGTTGTACTGGATTGCATTACATTGCACAGGTGTTCTTAATGAAGTGGTGAATGTACATTGCTGTTAACATTGTCAGATGGAGTGACCTGCATATAACAACAAAAATAAGACTGAAAGACAACTGTTGCTCAGAGTTTCAGTTCACTTTTGCACATAGTTTCTACAAGGGTCAGTGTGTAGCAAGCAACAGTCCTCAGTCACATTTCCTTAAGAAAACAACCAATGTGAAAGCAAACTTCAGTTTCATCTTCAAGGCCCTACTGCCACTCAGTCCAGTTCAACAAACAGGGAAAAAAGTCTGAGGGCATCTGGTGGACTGGTGGAGGGACATAGAGCCAGACTGGGACAGAACCATCACATCTACCCTGTCAACTGCTTTCCTATCAGAGATCAGATGAGGTGGAGGTGTCGATGGAAGACAGGGAGGGAGAAACAGCACTGAGTTGCAGGTAGGTTACATGTTAGTCCCTTAATATATGTAGAAATGCATGAAATGGCATTCGAATCACATTTATCACAGGCTGCACAAAGTTACTCTACAGGTAGTAAGAAATGAACTGAGTGTGCAAAAACACTCAACCAACGTTAGCATGAAAACAATCAAGTAACGTTAGCATGAAAACAATCAAGTAACGTTAGCAAGAAAAAGAATAAACGTTAGCATATAAATCCTGCTGTTTGACTTCTGCACTCATTCTGGTTATATTCATAACGTCAGCACTCTGCAAATGCTGCTGTTTCCTCATAATGTACTAGACACTGAACTGCTGTGTTTACAGACAATACAGGATTTAATCAGTATTATTGATCAGCCAAACACAGACTATGTACATCTGTTCCTTCTTTCCTTCTGTCTTTAATTCCACTTTCCTTTCTTTGATCTTTTGTTTGTCTGTCCTTTTCTTAATTTCTTTCCTTTTTTCTTTCTTGTCCTTCATCCTTCCTATTATCCTTCCCCTTTTTTCATCCTTAAACTGATACAAGTTTAAATTCCCTAAATCTGGAGACACGGAAAATTCAGTGGAACTAAACTCTTGTCCTCTTCAATTGACGTACTTTAAGTTTATTTAATTTGCACAGCCCTTTTCATATAGTAGTCGTAACTCAAGGTGTTGTACACATAAGAAAAACATTAAAAATAAGAAAGAAAAACATTTAAATGCACTATAAATAACAAAATCATCAAAATAAGAGAATAAAAACATGAAAATACATTAAAAATGAGATACTAAAGTGCATAAATTGCAATAAACATACAGTACATAGGTATATGTTGGGGAGGAAGTGCTCACTACTTACTACTTTAGATACTTCAGTACATGTTGCAAGGAATTTAATCCAAAAATGTGTTTTTAACCATATTATGTCACTTACAGTAAGTAAAGGATAAGATGTTCATTTTCCATCACTGCTTTTTGTGTTTTTATGAGCCAATAAACCAAACTTTAACCATAAACAGAGATCATTAAAAACTATCACTGAAGGACTAGATGAGTTTCTTTCTACTCTCACCCTTTTATATACATGCTTTCATGACCACATACATAGATACTGGGGAGACACACACACACACACACACACACACACACACACACACACACACACACAATCAGCCGGGACGTCTCACTCTGTGAACATTATCATTACCAGGTGTTGAAAAGAAGAGATATCATTGCTAGTGATTCATCAATCACCACAACTCCCCTCATATGTACCTCCACTTGCCAGAAGACCCTTTTTTTTTTTTTAAAGGATGTAAAACATTTTGACCACCTGTGTGCTTTGGCTCAATGCGGCGCAAACTAATTTTTCACTTTTTCAAAAAATGTCAGGAAAAAGATGAATAATGGGATATAAGTTTTTTGTCACAGCCATATGTCTTCAACTCAACCAGAGAGGGAAAAAATGTTGTACAGCAGGTTCTCCAAAAGCAAAAGAAACAGCAGATGTGTGTCTTTTTGTGTCGAAGGGTAAAGGTTATGACAAAGTCAAGAGATGTACATCTGTTCATATTTAATGTGAAAATGATTAGTTTGTCTGGAGAGCAGGAAAAAGATTATTTAATATTTTCACTTTTGAGGTTTGATGTTTAAGTAGAAACAAAACATATTTTCACCGTCAGCAACATTTGCTGCATTTTATTCAAACTTTGGTACATTTGGACAATTGAAAAACTTCAGCATTACCATATTTGCCTGGAAATGCGACTCTGCACTTGTGTGAGTTGTCAGAAGTGAGAATGTAACCTGAAGTAAGTACAGCAGATGACCAAGTTAACATTTTATTTATTTAAGAGGAAACACGACAGCCGTTACTAACCTGTACCTGGAAAAATCTACCGTAAAAAAAAATTTAACTGAGAGCAAAGTGAAGTCTGGACTGTTGCTCATACGTTCATATTCGTTCTTTATGTGGCTCTAAGTAGTGCATAGAGAAGGTAAAATAAAAGATCAAAGAGCAAAACAAGCCCAACCCTACATGTCTAACTAACCCTAACCCTAACCCTCTAACCCTAACCCTCTAACCCTAATCTTAACCCTAATCTTCTAACCCTCTGACCCTAATCTTAACCCTAATCCTCTAACCCTAACCCTAATCCTCTAACCCTAACCCTCTAACCCTAACCCTAACCCTCTAACCCTAACCCCCTAACCCTCTAACCCTAACCCCCTAACCCTAATCTTAACCCTAATACTCTAACCCTAACCCTAACCCTCTAACCCTAACCCTAACCCTCTAACCTTAACCCTAACTGTAACCCTTTTGTAGGAAACATAATGCTGCCAGGATCACATTTGCATTAACACAACAAGAAAATGTTAATTAACATGAATCTGGAAAGTTGCAAAAATGTTGATACTGAACATATCAGTAAAATGTCTGATATAATTTGAAAGAGTGATCTATCTGATCTTGCAGTACAATATCTGACGTCAGTAACTACAACAGTATTAAACTTTTTATAGTGTTTAGACTCTGGCAGCACTTGTTTAAGGTTAGAGACAGATCATGTTCTTGGTTCAATACAGAAAAAGTCTGTGGTGACTTGAAGCATGAGACCCGACGTGTTTATTAACATTTAAGTGAAACCACCATCTCTCACTAACCTAAACCAAAGTGCTTTTGTTGTCTAAATCTAAACACACGCAGGACTCCGGATGTGAAGCTCGCTCTCTTGTTTCAACATCCACCATCCGCACCGACCTCCTCCCTACGACTTCAGTGCAATATGTAAATGTAGTGATTACATTTGCCAACGCAATGTAATTGGGAAAACAATTTAAAAGTATATAAACGTCACTTCTAGGAGACAGAGGCCGTATTACCACATTTGCCTGGAAACACGGGTTGTCAGAAATGAGAATGTGACCTGAAATAAGTACATACTTATACTCTATACAGTATGTTAACGTTTAATGTCCACGGGATTCGGCTCCGCTGCACCTCAGTCACTGTTTTAATGTCCACTTGAAACATTTCACAAGCATCTGGTCTTCAGCAACATCATTTCTAATATAGTTCAGAGTAGTTTTGCGACATTCTTTTTGTTGTACAGTAAACTGAATACACATTAGCAGCTGGTTTAGATGATTGCGGCTGTGCTTGTATGTGACAACCTTTTGACAACTTTCTCTGTCGTCACTTATTTTGAATGTCAGTACAGCTGATCTCACAACACAGCTGCTGTCATTAACCTGGATTTTTGTTCATTTTTGTCAGATAAAATGATTTAGCAGCAGCAGCTTGGTTAACAGGTCGTATTTATGAATGTAATGATGTTTTGTTCTGACATCTGACGACAGAAACAGAAAAGTATTAAATGACAACAACTGTGATGATGATTTGAATCAGCAACAGACTTTATGTGGTGGTGAAGTAATTGTGAAATAAACAATTGAAGATACCGACAGCAGCGTTGCATTATTGTACATTTAATGTGATGAAACATGCAGCCAGGATCCTTTAAGTTAGACTGACTAAGATCTCCTTTTTTTTATTCCATATACAGTATTTTCTTGGTGACACCTTTAGCACTGAGCTCTTCCTGCTGTGGTGTTTCTGCACTTCCCAAAGACAACCTGTTAATCAATCAGTAGGCTGTAAACCACGACTCGACTCGGAAACAGGGAGCAGCAAAACAGACATGTATTTATATGAAAATGTTACAGATTATTATTTCAGCCACTTCACCAGCGTGTCTGTCTGTTACACTTTGCTACACCACGGCTGACTGGTCTATTTATCATAGTCAGCATATAGAGAGAGAAAAAAGCTTCACACTGCTTAGCATTAACACACACAAGCTGTTTTCATTCAGAGAGTTAGCATGTCGAGCCCCCTCCTCGAGAGCCAGGGCAGAGAGGAAACACGGGTGGTACGAATTCCTGTACAGTCTCCAGTCACAGCGTTTGGCCGCCGCTCTTCTCCATCAAGGCATTCCAGGAGAGACAGATAATTTGTCTGTTTCCTCCTATTTGCATTCAGAACCGCCGCTCTGCTGCTCTGAGTGTGTGAAAGAAAATCAGAGTGTGTGTATTCATGTATGTCAGAGCACATGCTTAAAAGAAAGTGTGTGTTACATGTGCAGGAGTTTTGTGAAGGCATATTCACATCTGTTGTACAGTTTCTTCTCTGTTTACTGTTATATTATTTTTTTTTTGTTTGTTTTTCTGTGTAAAGCATGTTTTTCGAGACTGTCCTCCCAAGAAAAACAACACAATAGTGGTGATAATCATAATGTCAGTCGCCAAAAATGACCTATAGTCAGTTTGAGTGACAGCTGCCATCTAGCGGTCATAGTAATCGTGACGTGGAGAAGTGGTGCAGTTCATGTAAACATAGCACAAAAAGTAAGGAAATTTGTGTTTGGTAGATTATTTCTTTGTTGTAACGATGCCTCTTGGCAATAAATCTTATATCGTTGGAAAGCCTGTTTATTTCCCTTTTAAATGGTGCCACATTTGTAAGGAACATGCATTTGTGGGATGAGCAGCAGAGCTGAGCATGTGGGTTGCGCCCATGAAAAATTTGCCAAATCTTCTCTGCCAATGCCAAACAGCTTATTCTGCCATTGACTCTTGTTTGGTGTTTGGTGGATTGGATGATTGAAGTTTGAAGAAACAAGACATATTGGCAATTTAACAGCCTGGCACCTCCTCCTCATGCTGGTCACCAGCCCGGCAGAGAAGATTTGGTATATTTTTCATGGGTGCAACCCACAGACTCAGCTCTGCTGCTCATCCCACAAATGCATGTTCCTTACAAATGTGGCACCATTTAAAAGGGAAATAAACAGGCTTTCCAACAGTATACGATTTATTGCCAAAAAGCATTGTTACAACAAAGAAATAATCTACCAAACACAAATTTCCTTACTTTTTGTGCTATGTTTATATATATATATATATATATATATGTGGGCAGATTTCCTCATTCAGAGGAGGAGGGTGGATGGAGGCATTAACCCAACAGTGGACTTTGCCACAGGAGATGCTGTTCGTTTCCTGTTTACAACTGCAAGTTGGGACAGTTTTATAAAAAGCGTAACTACAATCGTCCCCTAACCTTAACCCCATGGTTATTATTGTAGCCATGATGACGAAGATGGTCTACCTTTATGGAAGTAATAACTTTAACCCAAACCACATGTTTCTCTAACCTTAAAGTGATCATTTTAACCCAAAGCATGATCTTTCCCTAAACCTAACCAGACCTTAACCACAGCGTCGTCACATTATAAAACATCATTATTGTTTAACAGTGATGTTTAACAGTTTTGGAAAGCGCAGACAAACGATGATGTCCTGCTGATTACTGCTGATAGAGGCACCAGATTAGAAAATGCTCCCACGTGTTGTTCTGGAGTCACATAGTCAAACCATGTATCTGTTTGTTTAATTTTGAGGACTTGTTGTGTTTTTCCCAAACTACACATACTCTGTGGTTTGCAGCAATGATTTTCTTCTGTTTGGAACATGAACATTAATCACCAGAAGTACTTATTGCAAGATGTAATCCCATGTGGGATGGATCATTTTTAATGATATGACAGAATTCATTCATATATTCATACTGTTTACTTTTTGTACCTGTATATAGATTAAATTTAATGTGGATTTATGGGTCATTTTGTCTGGTTTTATATTTTTATTCCTGCCTGCTCCATCCTTTTTGTACCTACTGTACATGGTCTGTTTATTCTTGTGCTGCAACGTTTAATTTCCCCCCAGGGATCAATAAAGTCTTATCTTTTGGGTTTGTATGTGTTTCCACATGTGTGTGCAAGTACTTGTATTACTCATCTTGTGGGGGCATACATCTGTTTACACTTGAGGTGTTCACCGAGACCTGAGCTGAGACCTGGGTCAGACTGAGGGCAAATTCTACTCAGTCAAAATGGGTCGGGTTGGGTCTTGTTTTACTGCCTTATGTGAATATGCTCAATACCTGAGTGGATCTGAGTGTAGGCGTCTCTGATAATGTGGTACATCACAATTACCATGGAAGAAAATGTGTTACATGTGACAAAGCAGGTAACTGGTAACCTGGGGCTGAGGCTTGGGCTGGAAGCTGGGAACCTGGGGCTGAGGCTTGGGCTGGAAGCTGGGAACATGGGGCTGAGGCTTGGGCTGGAAGCTGGGAACATGGGGCTGAGGCTTGGGCTGGAAGCTGGGAACATGGGGCTGAGGCTTGGGCTGGAAGCTGGGAATCTGGGGCTGGTCTTTGGCTGGAAGCTGGGAATCTGGGGCTGGTCTTTGGCTGGAAGCTGGGAATCTGGGGCTGGTCTTTGGCTGGAAGCTGGGAACATGGGGCTGAGGCTTGGGCTGGAAGCTGGGAATCTGGGGCTGGTATTTGGCTGGAAGCTGGGAACCTGGGGCTGAGGCTTGGGCTGGAAGTTGGAAACATGGGGCTGAGGCTTGGGCTGGAAGCTGGGAACATGGGGCTGAGGCTTGGGCTGGAAGCTGGGAACCTGGGGCTGGTATTTGGCTGGAAGCTGGGAACCTGGGGCTGGTATTTGGCTGGAAGCTGGGAACCTGGGGCTGAGGATTGGGCTGGAAGCTGGGAACCTGGGGCTGAGGATTGGGCTGGAAGCTGGGAACATGGGGCTGAGGTTTGGCCTGGGATCTGGGAAGAGCGGGGACCCAGGGCAGGGAAGCAGGGCTGACGAGACGAGGGCCTGAAGACAGGGGCCGGAGACAGAGCAGAGGAAGTGCAGGAGATGGAAAACATGGTGAGGCACAGCAAAACCGTCAAAAACAAGAAAAGTGGATAAATGTAGGTGAAGTGGCTTGAAGCATAGTAAGACTGACTGAAGCAGAGGCTACGATCTGGCAGAGTGGAAGTGGCAGGGCTGAGTATATGAAGAGGGCTTGATTACTGAGATGAGGTGCAGCTGGTGTGGCTCTGCTCTGACTCCAGCACACCTGTCTCTACTCACACAATCACACACACAAACACACACAGGGAGAGAGAGGGAGAGAGAGTGGCAGCAAGTTTGAGAGACACAGTATTATAACAAAATGATGTGTTTTGAGGCAAAAGGAGAATATAAACTGTGAAGTGAAGAGAAAAATGGAGGTATTCTTTGTTGACATGAGGACAAGTTAAAGGAAAAAGAGAACAAGTAGTTAAAACCAACTGACACATCGGCTGTTAACTCCTGATTTATTGAAATAGTTTAGAGAACTGGAGCCGGATTTATTTTAGGAAAATCAGTCACCCACAAGATTTATGTTGTTTTATGAATTTTGGTATTGAGATTTAAAATGTATTCTTAATTTATATTAAATAAAGAGTAAATAGGTTTGCAACAGAAAGTTTGCTTGTTGGTACAGGAAGTGGAAAAGGACTTAAAGTTATTTATATAAATTTGTCTTTGAAGCATATAAATGATTTATTTTAACTTCTATGACTTTACATTCCTTCTTAGGGCATTATTATTATTATTGTTGTTGTTATTATTATTATATTTTTGCTCTTTCCAGCATTCCAGCTGCTTGTTAATTAATCTAATTAATTAATAGCACATCATGCTGCTGCTGGCGTTTGTGTCTCCCTGTTTTGGGGTCTGTTTGGTTCGACCGCATATTGAATCGGGTCAGTAATGTAAGTTTCATACTGGACCAAGATTGGCTCCCAACTAGTTGTGATGCAACACATTCTGCACAGTGAAGCTCAATTATCACATTCAGGTGGAGCGCCCTGGTAGCTGAATGGTTACTGCGTAAGCCACATAACCACAATGTCCCTGGTTTGATTCCAGCCATGTTGCACCATCTCTCTCTCTCCCCTTGTTTCCTGTCTGCCTCTTCACTATCTTCTAGCCAATGAGGGCAAAAATGCCAAAGAAAAATCTTTTTAAAAAAAAAACAAAATATCACAGTCAGGTTGACTGTTTAAGGATTAGTTTTTTTATGCATGAATTGAAAATGTGAATAAAAACAGGTGGATGGAAACACACCTGAGAGTGAGAGAGAGAGAGAGAGAGAGCAACAGCAAAGTAATACAGTGCTTCCTCTGTCACAGCCAGACACATTAGTGGAGATGTTTCAGACTCTGCTATAAATCTGGGATTCCCATCTGTGTGGAACAAAGTGGTGGTGTGTGTGTGTGTGTGTGTGTGTGTGTGTGTGTGTGTGTGTGTGAGAATAAACATTGCGTGTTTAAGTGTTCAGATTTGTGTGGATTCTTTCCATGTGCATGTGTGAGTTTATGTATGTTTTCAAGCATCTATTTAGGTTTACGTACATGCTAAGATATGTTTCTGTGCACACTGGTATGTATGTAGGTGTGTGTGTGTGTGTGTGTGTGTCTCACCGCATGGTCTGGCTCTTGTAAGTGTGTCCATGCGTGTGGGAGAGAGGGCTATTTAAGCAGCATTACTCTGCTTGTGAGCTGCCAAGTACCTGTCGCCTCGACTTCGCCTTCCCTCTTTGTCTTCTCTTTCTCAATATGGCCAGCACCTGCAGAAACAGTGCAGACACACACACACATACAAACACACACACACACACACACACACACACACACACACAGCCACTAAAGACGTGCAAAGAAACACACTCTCAAGTCTCGTCTACACCGGATATGATGCACCCACATTTTTTAGTCATCTTCTTTACCCACACGGTCTGTCTGGTGTCTTTTTACGTCCTTTTTTTCAGTGTTTTACGGACACTGAAATATGCACACATGTAGCTGATACTCACAACATTAAAGCAGCTATAATGGTTATTTTTTATAACACCGATATATAAGCTGTCAGTGTGAATGTGTTGGTCGTAGCTCATAGTGATGAACAGAGAATTATCAGCGACTCTGCGGCTCCTCTCGGCTTTTTATAACAAGTTTCAGCTCATTGTTTATCAGTCCGGCTGTTTCGGTTCACTCTCAGCGCTCTCATAGCGTCGTTTTTGGGCCGCAGCAGGCAGCTGTTTTCAGAGAAAAGGCTCTAAAAAGCCGCTGTAGACTAGCTGGTGAACATAGTGGAGCATTTAGCAGCTAAAGAGTCAGATATTTCCCTCAGGAGTTGGTAGAGAGTAAAAACAGAGCTAAAAGAGAGTGAATATTGGATTTATATTCACCAGTTGGACAGAAAAACGACTCTGAATGAATGATAATGTTGCTCCGTAACTGCTGGATGCTGAAATAAGCAACTGTTTGCTAACAAGTTCAACATATCAACTTAAAAGCTGATGATGTGTCAGAGTTGTGTTCGCTACTTGTTTCTGCTGTTATTGCAGATTGAAAGGGCAGATTTTACTGGCCAGTGTAGTAGTAGATGTCTGGCTTTGAATATGGACAGAAACATGTTTCAATGTTTAAGCTTGTCAGAAAACCAAAGACAGAAACGATGAAATCCACTGAGTTACAGATGCTGGTGGAAGAGAGGCTATCAGTTGGAAAAGGAGCAGGACTTGTCTTCATGTCTACATTTGCTCAGATAGACTAAATTAAACCTGAAACATTATTGACATGTAATGTTATTTCACAGTAAAATAAAGTTTTATGGTGGGAACATGTTTTATGACAGCCAGCATTAAGACAACAAAACTACACTCAAATACATTTTTCAGCTTCTTCTCTTTAACAAGAACACCAGATGACCATGTTCGTCGTCTTTTTTTTTTTTTATTTCTGTCAAATATCCCATGAATGCAGCGCTGTGCAGCAGCCAACTTGGACGCCCTCGATGTGGGACCTCCCTCTCCAGCACAACGCACAATTAGATACACAAACACAGACTACACACACCCACACGGTCGAGCTTTGGACAAAACTTCAACGCCTCTCCCACTCTTAACCCTCTTCATCAACACTGTTACTCCAACGTGAAACCGTGTGCAGCTGGCACGCTACGATAAACGCAATAAAAACCACATAAGCAAAATAAATTTTGCCGCGGGGTGGCCTGCAAATATTATGAGACCCGGTTTTCACTGACAACAGGACGAGAGGAAGGTGTGTTTCTTACATGTATACTCACAGTATATGTATATACTCTCTGTTATTTTCAGTGTGTAAGTCCACATATACTGTTTTATAGGTATTTCTTACTTGATTTGTACATTTTTTATATTCCTGTTTTTATGTTTGTCTACCTGTGTTAAAATCAAAGTGTGTGTCTGATAGAAGTGAAATTCTTTGGCTAACAGATGATTGATGATTGATAAGGAGGGAAAAAAGGGGACTGCAGGAGTGTAAATGGCGTAAAACGAAGCTTCAAGAGAATCTTGATCTTTACAAAAATCAATTAATTAAATATAACTCTGAAATTAGAAAAGCAAGGAAATCATATTTTAAACTAGTGAGGATGGAAACTTCAGCTTTAGCCTGTAAACATTAAAAGCGAGCCTGAGACGATGTTTTTTTTAATGTTAGCTTAAATAGCCAGCTAGCTAAAACCTGCTAACGTCAGCTGACAGAAAATCGAAGGGTGTCGGCTAGAAATGATAATCTGCTTTTTCTGAACCTTTGATTTTTGATTAATTTTTATAAACTTACAGTAAATGTGAAGATGCTCCAAAGAAAAGAAACAACTTGCAAACTAGAGTTAACGATCATTGACAATAACATACCTTAGCACCGTAGAGTTAATACAACGTAAACGTACAATAAACAACAGAATCAAGCAGGATAAATACTTATATGAGCACATAATTATCTAAATAAAAAAAACTTTATATTCATTCATTATTGGGGCCAAATTCCAGTAAGTTTCTTCTTTATTGAAGAACATAACATCTGAGGATGTTGACAGCAAAAGGTGACACGCAGCCGAGGTCGCGAGCTCAGACTACTGACGTACATGATACGCACCATAACCTGCTGAGTCACCGGGGAAACTCCTAATCATGGTCTTTTTTTAAAGGTGGATAATCACACCTATAATTTTCACATCTATATTCAGCCGGCCGCCCCAGCCGTCTGGAGTGTGGGCCGCGCGGTGTTACAGTCCTGCACGTTACCACAATTTATTTAAGACCTTTTTTTCCTTGTTTGAGCAGCGCGCTGAAGTGTGCAGACAGATCAAAAGGCCGTGTCCAGTTCCTGAGCTTTCTATATACAGTCCAGGATCAGACGTGTCCCCTGCATCGCACACACACACACACACACACACACACACAACTGTATCACTGTACAACTAGTAGATGGTCTTTGACTACAGTTGTTCTCTCATCTTAAACAACACTGGATCTAATTTAAACCTAATATGAAACAAACGCACTAATCAGCCCTCTGACATTGTTCCTCATACGAGAACAGTCTTTTTTTGTTCTCAGTTTTTTTTATTTGAATTGTTTTGACAAATACTTGATAGCACACAATGAGGCATTCAATTACAGCTACAACAATTAGTCGATTAATCGATCAGCCAACTGTTTAGATGATCGATGAATCATTTTTTATGAAGAAACTTTCCATTTTCTTTGGTTCCAGCTTCTCAAATGTGAATCTTTTCTGGTTTCTTTAGTCCTCTATGACAGTAAACTGAATATTTTTTGGGTTGTGGACAAAACAAGACATCTGAGGACATCACTTTGGGCTTTTGGGAAACACCGATCAACATTTTTCACTGTTTTCTGACATTTTATGGACCAAAAAAAACCCGAAATGATTGAGCAAGAAAAGAAAACACAAGATTAATCGATAATGAAAATAATCATCAATTGCAGCCCTAATTTGAATGCATAAGTCCATCTGTGAGGTTTAAACAAGGAGAAGAAAAACAGCCAATGAATCTCCAATGGCATAAATTAAAAGTAAAGGCCCAAGTAATTTGGAGGAAATAGAAAAATAAACATACAAATAAAATAATGATCAACCTTGCTTGGCCACCAAAGATCATGGCTGTAGGCGGCCAGATTCCTGGGTCTGCCTCATCAGGAAATAAACAGTAGAAGGAAATAAGAAACAAATGGAGAAAGTAAAAGGGAAGACCTTTTAGCAAAAACATTTTTGCATTCTTATCCTAAAACTCAGACTTTTTTTTTTTTTCTGTGATGTTTGCTTGTACGACTGTTTCAAGATGAATTCCACAAACTCATAACTGCACAAATCGGTCGTTTCGACTTGACGAATGTTCATAAAGGAGGCGGCGCGAGTTCAAGAGATTCAGTTCTTAGCATAACCGACGCTCCTGAACTGCTCACTGAGGCGACCTGTTGCTTTGTGGGAAAGTTTCAAACAGGAAAATTATACCCAGAGTTAAAAAAAAGAACTCATTATCATTATTCATGATCTCTACCTAAATAATATACACACACAAATATAAAAGAAAACCAAAGTCACGCTGTTATAATATGAGATAATAAATCCAAATTTAAAGCCCTTTTTAGTAGCTCTGTAAATTTGGAGTCCTGTATCTGATGATGATGATGAACATGGACCTTTCTCTGGTTGTCAGATGTTTGGGAAGATGATTAGACGATTAGTCTGTCTATAAAAGAAAATCCGTCACACTGTTGAAGAAAACAAAAAACAAATGGGATTATTAAACCAAACATGAAGTCTGCTCCGAAGAAAGTTTAAGGACAAAGAAATTTTTAACCCCAATGAGAAAAAGTTCCTTTAATTTATAACAGTATCTGATTGAAAAATGGATCTCTGGTTGTCAGATGTTTGGGAGGAGGAAGATGAGATGATTGTCTGGTTGAGGAGCAGTAAATCAGTGAGTTGGTTTCAAAAGAAGATCTGGAATATTTCCCTCCTTGATTTGTATCTTTATATACAAAAGTACATGTTTGGAAACTGTTAATATCGTGAAATTGTAAGAAGATGAGTTTCTTGAAATAAAGGGAAAGAGTTGTGTCGTGTTTTTGTAAAAGAAAGAGATTCGATTACGTGAGAAGTTGAGAGAAATGTTCTTCACTAACAAACTTCACACAGCAGAGCTTCTGCAGACAGAAAACACAACACATTTAGCAGCGTCAAGTAACCGTGTTAGAGGACCTGGAAAAACAAAAATATCAACATAGTTGCCAACAGTGCGTCATCCGTGCTGCGCTGTACTGTGACAAGAAATAAAGAGGGGAACGCTAAAACAAAGCGCTCCGTGATGGTAACGGAGATGGATGAATAATATCATATCATACTGTCATGTGTAAAAAAAAAGAAAAAATCATAGAATGTATTTTAAAAGCTGTTATTGCAGCCTGTCCCTGAAACGTTCAGGAACATTTCCTGCATGTGTGAATGGGAGCACGGATCAATATTCACGGAAATCTGTTGCACCAATTTCCCTCCTCAAGACCTTGTAACATTGCAGGGAAAACGTTGGTACAGCTGAGTTGTGAATAAGCAGGTAAACGGTTACGTCCATCTGACAAAAGTCGTTTTCATGCGTCTGCCTGAAAGGTTTTTCCAGTAATTTACTGGGAACTTTGTGTGAAAGAGGCTGTAGTTCAACATTATTATTATTATTTTTCTGGATAGTGAAGCAGCAGGCAGGAAACAAGAGGAGAGAGATGGTATGATTATGGTTATGTGTCATACGCAGCAACCATTCAACTAGCAGGGTGGTCCGATTTCAACATTTTTAAACATTCAGATTAAAGCAGATCATTCTTAAGTTAAATTAGTGTTTTTATGTATTATAAAGAAAGGCACATAAACTGTGTATTGCTTGAACAACAAGTCTGGATCACTCGTAAATTTAATTTTAGCAAAATTCGAGGTACGATAACATTTTCTGAACGACACAAATTCTCTTAAATCTCTCGTACTTGCTGTTGAAGAGCAAATCTGTTGGTACGAGTTCACTCGGTTCTCATAAGTGTAGAAACACGATTCAACATAAACACTCAAACACACATTCAGAGACGTACAAAAGGAGACTCTGGATGGCACTTTTTTTTATTTTTTTATTTCCAGACTCTTATTCTCTCCTCGTTGTGTAACATCAAACACTGATTGAAATGAAACACAGTGTTCTGGTTACATCCACCCACACGCACTCTTCGTTAGCTGACCTTTAACCTCATTAAAGGATTCCAGCTCTGGTTTGTGTAACTGAACCGCAGCTCTTTTGTCTCTCTCAGCTGAAATGTGACCGTTTCCTGATAATATAATTTCATAATAATGTTTTTCCAGCTTTTTATTGTATTGCGTCTTCTTTACTCTTTGCTTTCTTTTATAACCCTTAAGCTCCTAAAAAACCCTCCAAACAAAAAGTTGAATAACATCAAAAGCCCCTGTGTGAAAGATTTGTCTAAGCTTCTGGAGAGTCAACTGAGGCTACAGACGGACAGCAGAAGAGTACATATGAAGTCACTTAAATGTGGAGTCTCAGACTGTTGTTAATTATTAATAAACTACTGGTTGGGAGACGACAGCAGCATCGATGTGACAGAAGTGACTTTAAGGAGGGAAGTGCAGGCTGGGAAAAAAGGAAAAGTAAGAATGGATGTAATGGAAAAATAAAAATTAGACAGTAATGTAAAGTTACTCCTCCCCCCCCCCCCCCCCAAAAAAAGACAAAATAAATGGATGACGTCTGGATCAATAAAACATCTGAGATCGTTGTTTATTCTTCTCCTTTTTAAAAACAATGATCACGAGCGTCCCGTAGCCTTAACGTTGTGGTTATTAGTGTAGCCGTGACAAATTTGTACGATAATCTTGTCCTCTGTACGATGTATGATCAAGACAGTTTTAACCTTTTTATGACACTCAGTAGATGTAATCAGTATCCAGCATCAGGATAGTTGTGTTCACTTTGTCATAAAAGAGAAGTTGAGACAGAATCTCACTTCCTGTTTGTTATACTGTGAGAAAGACAAGGATTTGAAGAAATAAATAATATCTATTCTGAGTTTCTCCTCAGAAACTGTCCTTTCTATGTGGAGAGAAAAGTCAGTAACAGCTGCAAAATATGTTAAACGTTGTCATACGCTCAGCAGAACAAGCTCTTTAGTAAATGTTTGAGTGATTACATCTGTAAACAAACGATTGTTATAGTTTTCTGTGCTGCTCTGGAGATACGGGTTTGTCATCTGTGATGCCAATAAAGCTTATTTGAATTTGCCGGCTAGGAGAGATAATTTACTGCTGCATCCATGTAGACTGATGAGTTATGGACACATAGAGGAGCCTGTTTAAAGATTGTATGACGTTGGGTTATGTGGGCAACTAGAGCTGATGAGGTATGCACATATATATATATACACATATATACATATGCATGCGTATATATGTATATGTATGTGTTTGTGTGTATCTATGTTTTATATTTCTTTTGTGAAGCACTTTGAGCTGCATTTTATGTCATGAAAGGTGCTCTATAAATAAAGCTTATTATGACTATTATTATTATTATTTATTTAATTTCCATGTAGATGCTGAACAGGCTACAACTATTATAGCCTTTAGTTTATTTAACAGCTATACTTTTGTTTTCAGTGTTGGGACATTTTTATTTGAGTCCCCTTCATATATATCATATAACTATTTTTATTTATTTCTTTTAAACATTTGTAGACTGTGTCAAAAAGTCATTCATCTCAATAAATAACTAACTTAAACCTGTTTGTTCTCCTCTGATACGATACTTTAACATCCGACAACGCTGACTGACGGTCTCCTAACCTTAAAGATCCCTTCCAGACATGTTTTATAACATGTTAAAATACTCTTTATATACTGTAGTTTGATTGCTTCGTTACTGTGTGTCTACTCCTCCCTCATTTAAAAATCCAGAATCTATCATCCGGAGGAATCTGCTGTCCTGGCTGTCGGTGTTTCTGCTTCCTCGTCCTGCAGGAGGAAAACGTTGCTGCTAACAATGGTCTTTTCTTTGTCTCATAACAGAAATAAATCATCATCTTATTTGGAGATTACTGACCTGTTTCTCCCCCCCCCCCCCCCCCCCCCCCCCCCTTTAGGAGAAATAAGGAGCAAAAGAATATATGAGAATAACAGTAGAAACATAAGAAGCTTGAGTTCTTTTGCTGTATTCAGAGTTTTCTCTTTAACAGCCTTATGGAGCAATAAATAGACAAATAAGAGCTGATTGCATGATTCAGATCTCAGTATTGTCTAACTTTGGTATCAAGTATGTCTGAAATGGTTTGGGGGCAATAGTTTCAGAGAAACACGTGAGAAAATGTGTGGAGATATAAATGAAACATGAAGGAGAAGCTATCATAATGCACAAAATCTTGAGAAAAAAAAAAAAAGGAAATACAAATAAAACATGTAAACAATTCATCTGAACCAGATGTGCACTGAAAAAGGAAAAATAAAAAGTGCGTGCTTAACATACCAGCAGTGTTTCATCTACATTTACTCAGCTGTGATGCACCATCGCATTAAGAACATCGCCGCCACAGTTAGATGATAGAAAATTATCAAAATGTATCCCGACTTTCATCAAGCTGCACAAACAAGCAGAAGGCTTCGGTTCTTAGATCTTTAAACAGAATCAAATGTCGAAATAGACAAAAAGTTTCACTGCCACAACCTGCACTTAAAAAACAAAAGAGTCAAGGATGGCTGTTACATCACTGCACTGTTTGCTGGGCAAAGTTGTTTTTCTCACTGTGTCCTCCATGCCTGGTCTTGTTTTTGTTGGACATTTCCCTAATACGCTTGAGAGAGATTGAAGGACCAAGAAACAACACATGGCACCAATAACTCATGGTCAAGAACTGATTTCACATCTGTGCAACTAAAGAGATGGCTGGGCTGCAACTTGGACTTTGAGATCTTACTGTAGCGCCTTAATTTTCCTACACTAAGATGAAACTTATGCTTATTTTTTTACAGTAACTAATTGGCAGCAACTGACGAGTAACATGTCTGTCGCTGCAGTAAAAGGAGCCTCTTCTGCCTGCAGCTCTTCAGTCTCACTGTGTGCTGTTTCCCTCTGTTACCAGTCCTCATTTGCAATATATAAATCCGATCTGCTGAACAAACAGCACAAACATTTTGCGGTGTAGACCAATATTTACGGACCAATAGTGCAGTCAGTTTTGCATTTCCTGTACATGCTTCATAATAAAAGCCACACAGTTGTACATCAGTGAGAAGCTTTAATATGAAGTAGCAACAGCAGGAAATGTTTGGACTGCGACTCAACACAGTAAATAAGAATGTTTTCTTTTCAGTGTTCCCAGTTCTTATAATTACTGAAAACATTCTACCACGTCCCCTCCGGCCATGAAAGTAGCAGCGACCATGTGCAACTTTCTGTCCTCTAAGAATCATTCTGTATACTCACAACGTTAACAAGTATATAAATTACAGACATTAGCAAAATGTTGCAAACACACCATTAAAAATCCAATATGTAGAAAGCTTCTTTAAATCTGTAGCAACAACAACAAATCCTGACAAAAAAATAATACTGATGTATCTTTTTAAGCTCACTACAAGTAAAAAAACTTAACTTGACAACATACTGGACACTCTCATTTCCTTGAAAGACTCTTGGGTAATTAAACACTGATATTCAACTGTGGGAGTCAAGTCTCCAGGTTGGCAGGTGTCCATGGAGTCTTTGTGCATGTGTACTTGTCTGTAAAAGAGTCCAACAGCTCACCTCAGTCCACTTGGCAACACGAGTCCGCCGGGCCAAAAGGTTTTGGATCCCTGCAGGTCAGCAAACTGAATGACGGCTACTGTAGATGAGAGAAAAACACAAATGTTTTACCGTTACTGACGGTGTAATAATAAAGAGATGATCAAACGTTTTAACACATTTTAAGACTCTCAAACATAGAGGAAGTTTTTTGAAGAGCAGGGTACACATAACAAGATTTTAATTACCTATTATCTATTATAATAAACTTTTAAAGACATCTTAATATCAGTGTAAAGGAAACAGGATGTGATGTGACTCCAGACTCCAGCAATGATCCTGATATTTAATGGTAATCATGTAGTAAAATGTGAAGAGGTGGTGAAGTCTCCTGGTGAGTGATAATCAAACACTGAATTAACAACAGTTCCATTATGTTATATGTTTTGTCTGAAATAAGAAACTTACACAACAGAGAAATTGTTGTTTGTCTGAGTTAGAACTGATCTATGCAGATGACTGCTGAGATGCTTGTGGTTGAGCCAAAAATAAATATAAAATGTCTAGAAACAGGCACAAAGTATAACAAGCACAACGGCCACAAGAGCCTGAACTACAGTAGAATAATAGTTACTGTGGTTTTCTACAGTAATTTAATGGTTTCTTTACCTGAAACTGTCAAAATACCAAAATGGACCAACCAGTATCAATGTGTGGACAAACTGATGAGACTATTAAAAAATCTGGTAATTACAATCAAATAAATGTTTATGTTTATTACTGGAAAATGTTAAGAGTGAATAAGTGAATGAGTTTTTGCACAGGCCTTGAAGTGACAGATCTGTCGGTCTGTCAGCAGCTTGGTCCAAAGCATGAAATTTTGTGACCCCATGACCCTCCCCTCTAGCGCCACCAGCAGGCCCAGCAGGGCATCTGCTCTACGGATAATGTTCTCGTTAAGAAGGTGTTTGAAATGTATTTGTGACAAATCAATGAGAACCTGAAGTTTATATGCAGAAGAAGGTAGAAGTGAGAACTCTGAGAACAGATAAAGACTTGAATTTGATCACTGAGACATATTTCTGACATTGTGCAGGATCATTTATAAGCCAATCAAGTTTTCTTTTGGATCTTACTGTTATCTCAGACTAATAAAGATCAGCGCAGTTAAATCAAGATCAAAATCTCATATTGATGTTAAATTGAGCTCAGTTATGTCTACGAGACAAAGGCCGGACAAAGAAAAGATCTTATTTTGAAATTTCCTTTTTCCTCTGGGTCAGCCTCACCTCTGGTCTCACCTTCCTCTGTGTCTGTGTGTAGTCCAGTCAAATAGCGGCCCGTGGACCAAATCCGGCCCTCCAACAAAGATATTTGGCCCCTTAACTAAAGTTTTCCCACTTTAAACATCACATTAAACATATTGAGCTTCAAGTCAGTGTATTAAAACAAGAATATGATCTTTCTTTGACTTTAAGTAAGTGCTGCCAGTACATAACTTAACAACATTTTCTAATTATGTCAAGAGACAATGTGATCCAGCCGTAACGTATTTGGTAATTTCTAGGAGACAGAGTTGGTTATCAAGCCATCTCTGATTTTGTCATCCTGTTTGTTCATGCTGCATTCCTGTAATTTGTCTTTCTTGGTCTATTCTGTATGCACATCTATTTCCTGTCTGTCTGTCCTGGGAGAAGGATCCTCCTCTGTTGCTCCTCCTGAGGTTTCTTCCATCTTTTCCCTGTTAAAAGGGATTTTTTTTTTAGGGGAATTTTTCCTTGTTTGAATGGAGGGTCTAAGGATACGGGGTGAAAAGCCTCCTGAGGCAAATTTGTGATTTGTAATATCGGGCTAAGCAATTAAAATGGACTTAACTTGAATGTGTAAATATCCAAGTCAATATTCAAAGTTCATTCTCAGTGTTTTGTGAACTGGAGGCTTCAAGTTTCCACATCACACTTGTGTAAGTTGAATACTGGACGACAATTGGCTCCAAACTAGTGAGATTTAAGACAAGCTCAGAGAAACTTTCCTCCTTCGTCAGATGAACATGGAAACAAACTCTGAAGAAACATGTTTATGAGTTGAGGAGACTTCAAGGAAGTAATCATTTAAACCCAAATCATGATGTTTCCCTAAATACTCTAAACAGATCAGACTACACTGTTATGTCTTGTTCTGGAGCTTTTTAAAGATGGATTTTGTTGTTTAATTTGGAGGACTTGCACACTAACTGCAAAAAAACAGTATATTATTAGAGCTGCAACAATAAGTTGATTTATCGATTAGTTGCCGACTATTTTGATAATCGTTTAATCATCAAAAATCTCTGATTCCAGCTTCTTAAATTTGAATATTTTCTGGTTTCTTTAGTCTTCTGTGACAGTAAACTGAATATCTTTGAGTTGTGGACTAAACAAGACGTTTGAGGACGTCACCTCGGGGTTTGATCAACATTTTATGGTGCTGTATGCAGTTAGTATGTTGTATGGAATTAGACACAGCGAGGATAGTTTGTCCAGTCTTTCCTGTTTGCAGCCAACATGTCATAAAACGTCTTTGGACAAAATCCACAGTCATTTAAAAGTCTCTGTGAAGCTTATATGAGTCTTCATCAGTCTGAGTTAGTCATATCAAGTGGATATCTGACACATTTACAGTCTTTTTTTTAGCATCAAATTCCCTCTTTGTGTTTCCTCGGACAGTGTTTCCCTGTTGAGCTGCAGGTGGAAGTATAGTAACAAAAAGAGGGACTTTGGCACTAAAAAGACTGTAACGTTGAAAGATATCACGTGATTTGACTCATTTGGACGCTGAAGCTTCATATTAGCTTCAGATAAACTTTTAAATACATTTTCCCATCACTTCCATTGTAAGGTCATTATGAAGGGATCTTCTAATGGCCGGTATGAACAGGAGGAATGATTACAGCAAGAAAAACAAGTTTCACTGTTTTAAGACAGCCTTGAAAATTGTGAACCTTTAAAGTAAGATGTGTATGAGATACAGAGTGTATTTTCATGTAAAAATATACCTCTAATGTGCTTTAAAACATTAGTTTTTTCTTTTTTTTTGCATTTGTTTTAAAATGAAAGCCGGGCAGCAGATATTTCACTCATCATTTTAACGGCGCTAAATTCTCTTTTCACCTCTGTAATGTGTCATTGGGGATCCCCCCCCCCAACCCTCCCACCCCCCCGCAGCACCCGGACCAGTATTAAACACGAGACTGCTGTGGCACCAACACCATAACTTCCTGTGTTTTAGCGAGGACAGAAAGCAACAAAAAGAAACAAAATCACTTCCTCTGGGAGCGTTTGCAGCCGTATCGACTGTCAAATGAACTCCGGTGCCGCTCATATTGGGACTTGAACAGAATACAGGTATGTTTTGTTAAATTTTTATTGCATGTGGCCCTTACGTGAAACCTAAGCCCAGTGGGTAAATACAGAGTTATGCCATTTTCAACAATGCCCTCCCGTTACCGGCTGAGTAACTGCCCAAAGTCCATGTACACAATTATGTCACTTCCTGCATAAAATGTGGCTGCGTGCCCCCGAGCCTCACAGTTCAGCTCAGTCAACGAAATATTGATGAACGTCCTCGACTTCACCGCCGCGTACAGTGGTAGCAGATCTGTTTCTGGCGCTACAACGAAGGAGCCGAAGGGTAAAAAGTTCAACACGAGCCGGCTGCAAAGGAAACAACCGACTACATCTGTAACTGCGACTGTAAACACTGCGTGCATTTATGTGTAAAGCAGAACCAATCGAGCAACAATAACTCAGATTTGAGTGAATGATGTTTAAACTGAATGAACTCTGGCTGAAAGGTGGGGAGGGGGGGAACACCAGGATAGATGGTGGATTGTGGGAAAGGCTTTTCAAAATCCCAAGAAATAAAAAGGACCTTACAGGATACTTATGAATGACTTTGTGTGAGTATAAATCCACCGACTTGTCTCAAGTGAACCAAGACAAACTTGTCTGTTATTCACAGCCAAGCTAACGTGATTTATGGCCTCAAATGTTTTGAAAAACACAGAAAGGAAAAGGGAGAAATTACACGAGTAAACACATCCAGCAACACACACACACACACACACACACACACACACACACACACACACACACACACACAGGGTTGTAATTTCCACTTCCTCACTTTTCAAAATCCTATCTTAGTCTCCTTTACTTTTACAGTTTCACTTTGAATTTACTAAAAATCTTTTTAACAGTGTCCTCTCATCATCCAGCTACTGAAATCCAGATGAGAGAAAATGCAAATATATTCATCTTCATCTTCATCTTCATATATTCATCCATATTTAAACTTTAGAGCAGCGTTAAGTGATTAATGGAGCTTTTCTGTCCTGTGTTTCATCTCTAAGGCAACATACCCGCTGCTGTATCCTCACAGAGGAAGTTGTTGGGACTGTATGCAGCCCTGCAGACTACTACTGGTTTTATTTACAGATAATTCTCCCTAAAAAGATGCCAGACTGATCATCAGTTGAAGATAATGCAGTAAATCTGTGTGGTACAGATGGAAATCAGATACAGAAACAGGTTTATTGCAAACCAGGTTTGCAGATACGAGGAAAATCGCCTCAGTGTTGCATAACAATCAAAAAAGAGAAAATACCACAGGCAACGTCAGGTATAAGTTTACAATAAAAAGTAAAAATAATTTCTATAAAATATTCTAACTGTGTGAGAATGTTACAAGATATTGAGGAGGAATGTGCAAACGTTGACAGCATAAACAGTATAAACAGTATAAACAGTACATGATGTGCAAATGTAATAATACAAACAATGTGGCTTTGTTTCTTTAGTATTCTAACATTATTATGGAAAGCATGACAATCAATTTAAATTACATTTATATACTTTTTTTTTCTGACTTCATTCTTCAAGTTTCAAGTTGACCACGAGACATTTCAGCCGACTGAAACGACTGTCTGACTGTCTCTGAAGACACCAGACTCAGTGCACAGTCTCCCTCAGTGTCATTAAAAACGGTGACAATTAGAGAGATTCATTACTTCTGTTAATTTCTTTCTTGGATCAAGACAAAAAAACCCATCAAAACGCCCGTTTCTGCATTTATTTATTTCTATTTGACTATTTTGATCCAATCTTCATCACTCCAAACACTCTGGATACACTATTGTACTCTTGTACATTTGCTAAGGACTACATCAAACTTTTCTTGTCATTTCTGGTGATACTTGTGGTTTTTCACTTCATTTACTTGTTATATGCTGTATATATTTGATTGAATTTGGATTTATGGGTAGTTTTCCTCATTGCTTCATCCTTTTTGTACCTCCTGTACGTGGTCTCTTTATTCTTGTGCTGCTGTAACACATATTTCCCCCCTCGGGATCAATAAAGTGTAATCTTATGTAACTATCAGGGGGAGCTGACAGACTCTGTTTTATGTTATCACTTTATGTCAACGTTTTGCATGTTTTGTACCTTAGTCTGTTTGCTTAAGTTTCTGTGTGCTATGTTTTACCGGCTGAAAGACAAAAATTCCCCTCAGGGTCAATAAAGTTGAAACAGCGCCACCATGTGGTTAGTTATACTGCATGATAACAACGCACCAGCTTCATGGTAGGGCTGCAACTAAGTATCATTTTCATTATCAGTTAATCAATTAGTTTGGTTCATAAAATGTCAGAAAAATGTCAATCAGTGTTTCCTAAAACCCAACATAACCTCAAATGTTTTGTCCACAACTCAAAGATATTTAGTTTACTGTCTAAAGAAACCAGAAAATATTCACATTTAAGAAGCTGGAATCAGAGAATTTGGACATTTTTCTTCTTGAAAAATGACTCCAAGCGATTAATATATTATCAAAATAGTTGGTGATTAATATAATAGTGGGCAACTAATCGTTGCAGCTCTATTTCATGGCGATTTGGCAGCAGCGAGTGAACGAAGAACATGTTTCGAGGGCTGGCAGTGGAGTCTGAGTGCAGCCGGTTTTACCATTAATAACTACAGTATCTTAAATATCTTTGAATTATCCCCAGAGTGTCTCTCTCTCTCTCTCTCTCTCTCTCTCTCTCTCTCTCACACACACACACACACACAGAGTCGGTGAATACATTTCTTGGCGAGAAGCTCTCAGACATGTTCTGGCTCCATCTGGACCCTCTGGAGAACCTTCAGTGAACCCTTCATTTCTCAGAGTGTGCTGCGGCGACCCTGCACCTCCAACAGTAAAGTGAAATGGCTGTTATGTTATTACGGAGGGGAGACCTCAGCCCACCCATCGGGGGGTAACTGTTAAAGTGCGGGCTAAGTGTGTTTTTATCTGTTCATCTGAACCTTGGCTGCAGCCGCGGTTCCTCGGAGCTTTGCCCCAACAAAGCCTGCTTTATCCCTTCCTGTCGACAGCTTTTCCTCTTTGTTACCCCCTCCTCTCTACAACATAAGAGTTGTATTGTTGAGTTCAGACCTCCAACATCAAAATCGGCTTTCCAGGAGATTGAAGAAAAGTATTGAGTTCGATTCAAAAAAGTAAAATGCTGCACCTGTTCTCACTCAGCGCTTTTATAAACTATAATTTTGATATTTAGAGATGCTAAATTATAAAATGCTGATTAGAATATTTTGATTTTTTTTTGCCGAAAGTTGCTCCATGTTAGTCCCTGGTGTTTTCTGGCACTCTGAGCCTCAACAAAGCCCACTTTGTCCTTCACCATCAACAACGGTTTTTTCCCCTCTGTGCTAGTTATTATTGCATTATTAAACACACACCAACACACACACACACATACACACATACACACTACAGTCACCTGCAGGAAAAGATCCACAATTATTGTACACTTTCAACTCAAAATCATAACTTTGTCATCATTAAACACACTGTAAAAAAAAACCAGCAGACACATCTAAAGATGAGCCGAAACCTACAAAGACTTGTTTAGATTTTTATTTGTTGTTTTATTTTACATTAAAAAGTCTTGTAGAGCTTTTATAGTACTGCTCACATGCAAAATGATGGCATATCTGAATAGCTTAACACATCTGGGTGACACATATAGTGACTCTGCAATAAGCCTGTAAATGAAGGAATTTAACAAATAAGCAGCTGGGTTCAGTGGGTTTAGTATCACTGATGAAGCTGCCAGATCAGAAGAGTCGCTGCGGTTCTGTAGAAGAAGAATGAAACCGATGGCGAAGCTTTCAGTTCACCGACTCGTCGATGCTTCAAACTTCACCTTCAGCTGAGCTTCAGGTGGCAACTGGAAGCGTCAAATCTTTTCTCTTTCACCTTCACTGACTTCTTCTTCTTCTTCTTCTTCTTCTTCTACCTCTGGAGGGAGCGGAGGGGCCTCCTGGCGATGCTCGTCATTAAGAAAACAGTGTTTCTCTCTGCAAGGTGCTGGGCAAACACAGGCCGCGCCAAATAAGAAAATATCGCTTCTCTCCAAGGCAATTTCCTTCAGCAGAGTTTTCCTCGAATGTTGTTGGCATCTTCTGCGAACGGTGAGGAAGAAAGAGAGAGAAAGACGCTTTTCTAAAAAATGATTTATGGTGACGGGAAAGTCTGATCGACGGTTGTTATCAGTACAGAGACAAAGAGACGAAAGACGATTGGCTCGTTACTTTGACAGACTGCAGATGTTTTCACATTTGAAAAGTTCTTTGTTTGAACATTTGTGTTTCTGTTTCGGGGTAGGAGTGAATTACAGCTCCCAAGGTGCATTTCAGCAAGAAACAGCCAATCATAGAGCTGAAAATTCGGTCACATGGGTCGCTAATGGTGAGCAGAAGTTACAATCTGCAGAGTGAATCAGTTCTCTCTTAATTTCTGGGTCAATTTTGAATCCAGCAGTGAATTCAGTTTTGTTTACAACTTCAGTGTCAAAACATGATTTCTCAGAAACAAAGTTTTTTATGCTTTTATTATAGGTGCAGTGGAGAGATGACAGGAACTGAAGGGAGATCATGATGGGGGGGGGGGGGGGGGGGGGGGTGACACGCAACAAAGATCTAGATCGTGGACGTTGCGGTATTATGGCATGCTGGTGATCATAATATAAACCTGCAGGATCGTCACAGTATCCGGGAGAGTCCTGAGTTTCTGTGTTCAGTAACATCGAAGAGATCATTTAAGTTTTGAAATGAGAATACAGAATGAGGAAAAACACTTCTGCTCACACTTTGCAGCTCTATAAACCTGGACTTTTGCCAGTTTGGTTGGTTGCTATGACAACAGCTCCAGATAAATTTGAAGCCATCCATAAAGAACTGAAAAGTCCAAATCATCAACAATCTAACTCAGGCTAACTCAGGTATCCATGTGTGGAGAACACAAGGCCCAGGATGGTTCACCTTCAGTCTACTCTCTGCTCTGATGACTTCCAGCCTCCTTTCCCGAGAGAGTAATTAAGCACGTAAAGGTAATTTTATCCACTGAAGTAAAGCTTTCAGGATAACTCTGTAAGCCACGGTGTGCTTTGCTTTAATGCCAGCAATTTGTTTTCCACAGTGGATGGATCAATTTGGAATCCAACAACAGACTTTCCAATAACAACGGGTCTAAAATGGTTGTTGAGTCTTGTGCTAAATTTACCCGCGCTGGAGCGCAGTGTGAACATGTCTGTGACTGCACAAACAACTGCTAAGATCTGAACTGAGGAATGCTCATAATGGGGCATTTTACCTGATTGTTGCTAAGCCACGCTGCCAAACACACACCATTATCACGGGCCACCCGGCCAAGCACACACACTCAAACACACACACACACACACACACTCCCACACACTGCATCCTTGCAGACAGATGTTCAGGTTCGGGTTGGCTGTATTATTCCCAGGGGACTCCCATGATGCCTTGCACCTGCTTGTGAATACAGTCAGGTCGACTTCCTGGTCATCAATCTTCACCAGCCACCCTTTGCCCTCACCATGGCAACAGAGGAGCCAAGACCACCGGAGTAACTCAGAGTTATTACAGAGGTGCACACAGAGATAAGCATCATCATCTTTATTCAAAGTGCTTTACAAAAGGAAGCAAATTAAAGTCGATAAATTATCAAATAATTAGATTTCTAATGATAAAATATAAAAAATAGATTCAAGTATTGTTAGATACAAGAGAGGGAAATTACATCTCCTTTCCCCAAAGCATCTTACGGCTGAGATGACTTTAAAAAACATTTTGCAAACCTTCTAAAGCTTAAGAGGTATGATTGTAGATTAACGAATGACTCCTAAACACACATAGCAGGCTGAGAGCATCTTGAAGATAGATAGATAGATTCACAATTTTTTTTCTTGCTGTAATCATTCCTCCTGTTCATACTGACCATTAGAAGATCCCTTCATAATGACCTTACAATGGAAGTGATGGAAGACAAAACCCACAGTCCCCCTTCTGTGCAAAAAATGTATTTAAAAGTTTATCTGAAGCTAATATGAAGCTTCAGCGTCCAAATGAGTCAAATCAAGTAGATATCTTTCAACGTTACAGTCTTTTTAGTGCCAAAGTCCCTCTTTTTGTTACTATACTTCCACCTGCAGCTCAACAGGGAAACACTGTCCGAGGAAACACAAAGAGGGAATTTGATGCTAAAAAGACTGTAAATGTGTCAGATATCCACTTGATATGACTAACTCAGACTGATGAAGCTGAATATAAACTTCACACAGACTTTTAAATGCATTTTTGTACAAAACACTGGATTTTGGCCTCCATCACTTATATTGAAAGCACATTTGAAGGATCTTTTAATATCCAGTATGAACAGGAGGAATGATTACAGCGAGGAAAACCTCTTTCACTGTTACTATGGACACCTGACTGTTGGTTTAAAACATTGTTATTGAAACTGTTGAAAAAAGTTACTCTTAAATGTATTCAGCATCATCTTCATCACTTAAGTACTGCTTCGGGATGCATGAATATTTTATTATTTTATTTATTTGACAAGCAACAGTTAAACCAATTATAAGGGTTCAACTACAAAGTATGATACTGAAAGATAATCAGTGCGGTCAGTCACTTGCAGCCTTGTTTGTTTTAGGTTGTAACACCAACGTGTCAAAGTAAAAGTAATAAGTGATTAAAACGCTGCAGCGCCTTTAAACAGAAGTTGTGGTCTACAAAATTAGCATTTACATTTTAAATGGTCCAGTCAGCGAGTTTATCGACTTTCTCTCGCTGCTGCGAGGATTGAACTTCGATGTTTTGATTTCAGGGTAGACTCTCTAACCTGCTGCCAGGTTACATAAAAGCCAGGCCAACACATAACCGCCGTCTTTGTTTGGAGGTGCCGGAGCTGCAGGAGCCCTGAGCACCCCGAGGTGTTTACTGGAGGCGGCAGCTGCACGAGAGACGCCCGAAGAAAGGAGCTCTTTCACCTGGAGGCTGAGAGAGAGAGAGAGGAGGAGAGAGGGGAGAGAGGTCTGACAGAAAGACAGAAAGAAAGAAAGAAAGAAAGAAAGAAAGAAAGAAAGAAAGAAAGAAAGAGAGAAAGAAAGGTGATAGAGAGATGAGACAGAAGAGAAAGTAAAGGGGGGAAGTATAATAAAGAAAAAGAGGCAAAAAGAAGTTTGTAGTTCGCTCTTTCATTGAGGGTCCGTTTACACTCGATCTTATGATGTATTGTCAGAAATCAAAAGTGTTCTGAACATCTACACTTGAAAACTGAGTGAAAAGTTGGCCGTAATAGGCAGGAGACGTGGTATTGTGTAAATATGGGAATAACAGTGCACATTTTCAGCCTGTCTCTTCTGGAAGACATTCATAATATTGTACATGGTTCACATGAGAAGTGACAGAAATAGTTGTCAAGAATGAGAAAAGAGAGCAAGATGGCTTCATTCTCATGAGTGTCAGTGGTCAGACATGAATCCCCCCCCCAATCCGACTTTGGAAAGGTGTGGGGAGAGGAGGTTTCCAAAGCTATTCCACTGTCCGACTAGCACTTCTGACAGCGTATACTGGCCCTTTAATGTCAGCACACTAACCATGATCCTCATGCAAGAACGTTGTCACATTGTTATCCTAAATCTCTTTTCTCTGTGAGGTTTGTTCATACGAGTGTTCAAAGTCGGATTCAGCAAATTCTCTTAACTGCACCAACTTGTAGTAAATCTCTGGTTTCAGCCTGATGAATGTCACCTGTTCATGAGGAGGTGAATGTTCCTGAGATTTCAACATAAGCGTCATTGACGCCTCTAAAAAGTCCAACTAAGGCGACCTGTTAAGCTCCGCTTGTGGGCATTCACAAAAATGTTCCCAGAGTGAAAAGAAGAATTTGAGGTTGCTGCTGTCAGAAATCATCAGACACATTTATCAGTGCCAGTAGTTAAATGAGAGGAGCTGAAACATTTAAAAAATATGAATTTGACTCCTCCAGTCAAAAACATGTTTTTGTTCTTGCTCCTTCAGTTGGATGTTGTTCTCCGCTCTGTGCAGAGTTTGTTTTCATATTCATCTGCTGAGGAAGGAAGTTTCTCTGAACTAAATTGTCAGTTTAACACATACCTACAAGCATGATTTATGACATCACAACTAGTTTGGAGCCAATCATGGTCCAGTATGAAACTTGCAAGTGTGATTTGGAAACTTGAAGCCTCCAGAGCACAAACACTGAGAATGGACTGTAGTTGTGTCCAAGAGTTAAAGTTTTGAAATAAAAAATATTTACATATTCATAGATATACACATCTCTTAAAACATGTCTGGAGGGGATCTTTAATGGGCGATGTTCACCATGTTTACCGTCTTAGTTTAGCTTGTTAGCATGCTAACATTTGCTAATTAGCACAGAACACAAAGTACAGCTGAAGCTGAATGTCATTAGTTCCGAAGATATTTGGTCATAAACCAAAGTATTGGACAAATTAAACTTTTGACCTGATGATGGCACTAGATCGAAAGTCGGAGGATGACAAAAGTTATTACAATTCATCCTGAGGAGAACATGAGCATGTGTAAATGTTAAAGCAACCCATCCAATAGCTGTTGAGACATTTCACTCTGAAACACATAGAGTGGTGCTTGAAAGTTTGTGAACCCTTTAGAATTTGATCTATTTCTGCACAAATATGACCTAAAACATGATCAGATTCAAGTCCTGAAACTAGATAAAGAGACATCAATTAACCAAATGAGACAAAAAAACTTACTCTTGTTTGTTTATTTATTGAGGAAAATGATCTAGTTACATATCTGTGTGTGGCAAAAGTATGTGAACCTCTAGGATTATCAATTAATTTGAAGGGGAAATTAGGATCGGGTGTTTAAATCAATGGGATGACAATCAAGGGTGAGTCTGGGAGGCCCTGCCTATGGAAGTGAGTCATAGCTTGAGGAAAGGAGATTTCTGAGGACCTCAGAAGAAGAGTTGTTGATACTCACCAGGCTGGAAAGGGTTACAAAACCATTTCTAAAGAGTTTGGACTCAAACAGTTGACTGTCAGGCAGATTGTGTACAAATTGAGGACATCCAAAACCACTGTTACTCTCCCCAGAAGGGGTCGACCACCAAAGATCACACCAAGAGCAGATGTGTAATAGTCTGGGAGGCCACAAGGGACCCCAGGGTAACGTCTAGGAAACTAAAGGCCTCTCGTGCAGTGGCTACAGTCAATGTTCATGAGTCCATCATCAGGAGAACATTGAACATCAATGGTGTGCATGGCAGAGTTGCAAGGAAAAAAGCCAATTCTCTCCAAAAAGAACATTGCTGCCGTCTACGGTTCGCTCAAGACCACGTGGATAAGCCAGAAGGCGATTGGAAAAAATGTTCTGTGGATGGATGAGACCAAAATCGATGTTTTGGGTTTGAATAAGAAGCATTATGTTTGGCGATGAGCAAACACTGCATTCCAGCATAAGAACCTTAACCCATCTGTGAAACGTGGTGGCAGTATCATGGTCTGGGCCTGCTTTTCTGCCTCTGGACCAGGACAGCTTGCAATCATTGATGGAGCTATGAGTTCTGAGTTGTACCAGCAAATTCTACAGGAAAATGTCAAGGTATCCGTCTGGGAACTGAAGCTCAACAGAAAGTGGGTCATGCAATAAGACAACGACCCTAAACACACAAGTCGTTCTACCAAAGAATGGCAGCAGAAGAAAGATGATGTTTATGAATGACCGGGTCAAAGTCCTGACCTTAATCCTGTAGAAATGCTGTGGAAGAACCTGAAGTGGGCAGTTCATGCAAAGAAGCCCACCAACATCCCTGTGTTGAGGCTGTTCTATAAGGAGGAACGGGCTAAAATTCCTCAAAGCCACTGTGCAGGGCTGATTAACAGTTACTGGAAACATTTGGTCGAAGTTATTGCTACAAAAGGGCGTCACACCAGTTACTGAAAGCAAGGGTTCACATACTTTTGCCTCACACAAATATGTAAGATTTGATAATTTTCCTCAATAAATAAATTAATAACTTTAATGTTTTTGTCTCATTTGTTTAATTGGGTTCCGTTTATCTAGTTTTAGGACTTGTGTAAAAATCTGATCATGTTTTAGGTCATATTATGCAAAAATAGAGAAAATTCTAAAAGGTTCACAAACTTTCAAGCAGCACTGTATGTGAACCTCATGGTGGCGCCAGAGAAAGTCAGGGGTCAGAGCATCAACAAAGTCTTTAGGATTCATCCTCTGGGAACCATGAATGCCTGTACAAAATTTTGTGCCAATACATCAAGATGATGTTGAGATATTTCACAGAATAAGTGAAAACTTTGACCTGCAGGTGGCGCTACAGGTAAAGTCAGAGGATCACTGAAGTCATTAGACTTCGTTCTCTCGAGACAATTGATAACTATACCACATTACACAGCAATCCATCCAATAGTTGGCAAGATATTTTACAAAAAAACATAAATGTTAATGTCATGGTGCAGCTAGAGAAAAAGTTAGAGGGTCACCGGTAGGACTCAACCTCTGGGAACATGAATGTCTTTATTAAATTTCAGGGCAACCATCCAATAGTTGTTGAGATATTTCAGTTTGGACTACAGTGGTGGACTGGCTGACCAGCAAAAGTTGCCAACCTAATAGTAAAAATACTATTAACGTCTTTTATTTGAAACCATTTTAGAGCATTTTTTTAAAATAATTGACTAGAAAAATGAATTTAATTAACAACATTGCCACAGTCAAACTTATAGGATCAATATTTAAGAGATTTAATGTCTCATGAACAGAGGCAGGAACAAGTTGAAGCAGAGCGAACAGATGTTTCTGTACAGTAACATACATGCTGATTATCCACAGTCACATACAGTCATCCTCAGAGCTCCAGAGACAAACAGAAACATGTCCTGAAAGGCTGATCACTCCTCGCTCTCCCAGTAAGGTTGGATTGCCTGTCTTCGGTTTCGAAACATTCTCTGTTGTTGATTCCTACTGAATATGACCCCTTGACTTTTACCCAAACAAAACTCAGGCATTTGTTTCCAATGAAAACACAAGCGGAACAATTCAAAACAGAGGCTCGCACCAGCATTCTTTGGTTTTAAGAGTAAGATGAAATGACTTTGTGCTCCACAGAAATGCCTCTCTGTTTCTCTTCTCCTCTCTCTCTCTCAGTATCTGAGCACTGAATTCAAGCTTTCAATACGTATACCCTGTTGTCACAACCGATATTTGTTTGTTAACTGTGCTTTGAATATGAATACACAATTATAGCATGACAAGCACTTTGTCCAAACAAGCTTTCATCAAAGGGCAGCTTGAATTCGGTGTGTGATTAGCAAAATTGGTATGTTCACCGTTTACCTAAGTGAAGCTGGAAAAGCAGAAAACAACTGGGAACCCTAACCTTCAGTCCATCTGAAATTAAGTCATTTTTTTGTCTATTACAGCAACATATCTGCTCTGTAAATTGTTTGTCCTGTGTTCTCCTTTGAGAAAAAATCCATAAACAAGAGGGAGAACTTTATGTTTTTAATTTTTTGATTTCATGATGGAACCCCCTAGTTTTACATTAATTCAATGAAATATTGTTCCATCATCCGCATACGTAGCTGGAGTTCTTATTTTGACACAGCAAATCAGATCATTGCATAAAGCGATAAGATGGTGTTCTATCGTATGCGGAGCAGACAGTCACACTAAGCCTGATAACATCCTGCCACACAACACAAGAGCCACAGACTCTAAACAACAACCACATTAGCTTTCCTGCTAAAGTCTCCTTCTTATCTAACTCACAAACATAAACATGTCTTGTACTGCACCTTAGCTTGTTGAATAAGTCACCAAACATTCAATGCTAAAAAATATTCACTGGAAAAGTGCACCGCTAATGTCAGTTAGTAGGCTAGATAGCTAACTAGTTGCTCAGCTGCAGCACATTAAACAGCACTTAAACATACCTGCAAATGTCACTTCAGACCTGTTAGATGTTGGTTTGGTTGTTGCTCCTCAAAATCCCTGTTAGCAACACGTTGTCTGTCCATGACTTGTAGCTACAGCAGTTTACTTACTTTGTTTCTGTTCATACGACATAACTGCGGTAGTCTGCCAGCTGCTGTCAATCAAACACATCCAGGAAGCAGAAGGGGAGGGAGCCAAGAAGCATTCGTGGTAACCATGACTGGGAGGCAGGGCAGATAGGTGGAGTTGCTCGCAAAGACAACCGGATGGCAGAACAGTTGGCCAGTGTCGCTCCAGTGGGCGACCTGGAGGCAGGACAGATGGGCGGAGCCACCCTGGAGGTCAAACAGAAGGACGGCAAGACCAGCAGAGCCACTCTGGATGATAACCTGGAGACCAGCAACATAGGCAGAACCATTCTGGAGATGGCCCAGACACCAGGACAGATGAGCAGAACCACTCAGGAGTCGACCAGATGGCAGGACGGATGGGTGGAACCACTCAGGAGGTCGTCCAGACAGTTGGAGTACAGGACCAGAATCCATTGGCTCCAAGACAGGTAGGTGAGCCGATGGTGCCAGAAAAACAGGAGGCTGCTGAAGCTTGTCAATATCATAAATTGTTCTTTGGTTATTTAATGTGCAGAACATGGTCAGTTCCAGAGGGCTGGCAGGCTGGAATACAGGCCGAGATGCAGGCTTGTGGCTATCGTGCTGGTGGCTAGCATGCTGCAGGTTAGCTGACTGACTGCTCGGCTGCTCCAGGGAGGAATTGGGAGACTCCGGGGAAACACAGGAGGCTGGAATGGTGGGCCTGGGAGGAACAGGGCCAAAAGTGACTTTTCAACTCGAGGCAGCCATGCCCAGGGCCATCTCAGGATCCGTCTTTCAGATGGCAGTCAGGAGCCTAAACAGTTCTGACTCTTTATCAAGGAAAATGTCTCTTGGTACACCAAAAGCCTCTAAGGTACTTGGCAGGCTGAGCAGCTGAATGTCTGTTGGGTTCATGTCTTTGACCAGATTGTACTGTTATGTGGAGCAACAGAACAGGTGAACCCAGGTGCAGACAAAGACGTGGAGAATGGAATATGATAAACTGATATTTATTGAGGAGCATGGGGAAGATGGGCTGCAGGCTAGGGGTAGTTCAAGCTCCAGAGAGGGATCTGAGGAGACTGAGTATGCAGGGTTCCAGGGCAGATCAGTAGGTCTGAGGGCAGAACAGCAGGGCAGACCAGATGAGAGGCAGGAAACAGGGAGGTGGCACAGCTGAGTCTTCATAGAGGCTTGATTAAAGAGATGACATGCAGCTGGTGTGGCCCTGACTCCAGCACACCTATCTCCACTCACACAATGACCCCCCCCCCACACACAGAGACACACACACAGGGAGAGAGCCACCGAGAGAGCAGCAGCAGGCCAACGAGAGACACTGAAATGGAAGTAGAGGGCGTGGCGGATGATGTCCCAAGGGCAGAGATGAAGTTTCAACTGGAAGAGATTAGATAAATACTGAGTTTTCCATTTAATGATGAAGTCTTGGGGGGTTAAGGATCATTTCTGTGTTTTCTTTTCATCTGACTCTGTGATGGTTCTTTGGCATGAATGACTCTGTGAAACAGGAATGAGTAATTTGGCTTTCTGTGGCAAAACCCATTCAAACTTCAGCTGATTTAAGCCGTGACTAATCGCAAATGAATGGGACTCTTTGGGTCAACTATGACATGTTTTAACATTTGGAACAATAACTTCAAAACATGTCACTGTCTCTCCTGTGACTCTAATCTGACATTGAGTCATAACCTTGAGTAACCTTTTTTAAATAGCTTTTTAAAATTATTGATATGGCCTTCTCCTGTATTATGCATGCAGTTTAGTATTTGAATGTATATCTGATATCAAGCTGCACACAGATGGCATATTTTTGATGAGCGATGGCGGTCAACGCTGACCTTAGTGACAAATTAATTACATTTCCTGTGGCGTCTTCACATTAAAAGCCAGCCTGTGTCAGGATATGGCTGCTGATTTTCTAGAGTTTACTTATAGTTAGTTTTCTTCTTGCTTAAGTTATTTACACTTTAGTACAAAGTCAAGAGGTTGTGATATGTAGCTCAACAATCTAGCTGCGTTCCTGCATACACTCAGTGGCGTCTGTCTTACACAGAACTACTCTCCAGAGACTGTAAACGTGATTGCTGTTATTAGTCTTTAGAGCCATTTCTAAACAAACTAACGTGGCCAAACTCTTCATGATGAAGGAACATGTCACTCAGTGCAGCCGTGTGGCTCACTAACGTATTTGTAATATTTTTTGGACAAAAACTGACATCTACTACACAGAGGAATAAGATATATCAGGCTTTGGATACACACACAATACTTGTTAGTAGATCAGTTTATTGTTGGTTTGGCTCTAAACATGAGATTTGTTGACAATAAGAAAAACATAGAAAGTCACCTTGTCCTTTAAGCAGATTGTCTAGCTGTTACCGTGAGTTCCCTCAGCATACAACACCAACACGACAGATCAATCACAGAGAACTCATTTTATTCTCCATTGCATGCACACACTTTAAGATAACTACTTAACATAAAGCCACCATGCGCCTGTGGTTGCCCGGCTTCTTCTGGCGCATGCGGTCTGGTCTCTGGAGTCACTCAGTCCCACAAAATAATAGTTTCGGGCCTCGCCAAACAATATCCGACAGCCAGCCTGTCTGTCTCTGTGGTGTGCAGCAGTCATCTGAGGTCCAGCACGCTACTGCATTTGCAAGGGAGAGTACAGTTAGTCAACAAGCACCAGCTGTGCCAATCAACTCACCTGGCACTGCTCTTCTGAGCCATCTCCACACCTCCACACAGATATAATGTAGCTATGATGGTGTATTAGGTCAGAGAATGTTTTCTGATATAATTAGTAACTATTTGTAAGACTAGCGGAGCTCAATAAGCAGGGATGGCGGCTGGACCAGAGCTGCCTATTAAGTCAGTGGGGCCAGCCAGTGTAGGTTAGCCTAGATAAAGTGTGGATATACTGTATACAACGAAAAAAACTGTATTTATAAAGCACATTTCATACAAAAAATGCAAAACAATGTGATTCACAAAACATGAAAAAAGAAAAAAAAATAGGAACATTAAAAACAAAACAATTAATACCATAGGTGAAAGTAATTTAAGGTAAAAGTCATTTGAAAAAGATGAGTTTTAAGTTCTGTTTTAAAAGTTGTTTGGTGCACATTCTCAACTCTACAAGGAGACTGAACCAGAGTCTGGTGGCTGTATGAACTAAATGCAGCATCGCCGTAGGATGTAGCAAAAAACAGTTAATGTGAGAGAGTCGGCGGTGATCTGTGAGGAACATAAACTGCGAGGACGTCTCTGATGTTGTCTGCGGCGAGGCCACACAACCTGTTCAAATGAAAGTCGGATATCAAAGCAGCTTAAAGGTAAGTTAGGTGAAGTTTAGAGAACGGTGTCACCTCTGAGATGGTTCAGTAGATCTATGACGGCTCAGCCTGATACCCACTGCAGAGCCCGATGAGGTCAAAATATCATCTAACATCTTCCAGAGAAACGATCAACCGACTTTTGGCACATTTCATTTTGTGTTTTTATAACTGACACAAGGAATCTACAGTTGACCTTCAGGCTCGGCTTGTGTGCACGCATTATGTGTTTGTCTGCAGGTGTGTGTGTGAATCTGTTCCAGTGTTTTGATATAAGTGTCATAATATTATTATGGGATGGAGATGCCAAGAAAGACAACAGTGGTGTAATCCGGCCCTCCCGTCAAACACACTTAAAACCTGGACAGTGACAGATAAACTCGACAATACGTGTGTGTGAGTGATGACAAGGTGTGGTGGACCACCCTGCCTAAAAGCTGTCTGCTCTTAATTTCAGTGTTGTGGTGCCAAATGTTCACTTCCACTCTTCCCAGAAACAGTTCTGGAAGAAACAAAAGTGCATCTGTATGTGCACGTTGTTTGTATCAAAGTCAATTTAGAGCCGGATAGAGAGATGAGAGGAATCAAACTTCTGCTATAATCAGTTCAAGACTGACCAGTTCTGTCTTTTCATACACGTAAACAAACTGCCCATCAACAGCGACTTCTGCAGACATTTGCAGGTCTTGAAAGTAGCTAAGTACAAAGACGCTCTTATTTCTACAAATTAGTATTATTGTTATTATCATTATTATTATTATTATGGGATGAGAAAGAGTAGTCTCGTGCACATCCACAAAACCTCAGTGGGACAGGTGCTGGATACAAAAAAACAATTTAACTAGATACAAGGATCAGAGTAACCTTTACTTTATTTGCAACATTTCAACCAACCAGAGGTCTTCCTCTGGGAAAACAGAACTGCGTTCCCGCACATGCTCAGTAGCACATTACACAGGACCACTCTCTAGAGACTGAAAACATGATCGCTGTTATTAGTCTTTGAAGCTGTTTCTAAACAAACATGTTTAGGAACATGTCACCCAGTGCAGCGGTGTGTATTGACGTGTCTTTAATAGTTTTTGGACAACAACAGAGGTCTACAGCACAGAGGAATAAGTTATATCAGGCTTTGGATACACACACAATACTTGTTAGTAGATCAGTTCATTGTTGGTTTGGCTTCAAACATGAGATTTGTTGACAATAAGAAAAACATAGAAAATCACCAGCCTTATGCTTTAAATTTGCATGAGCCCAAAGACATAATTTTCAGAAGTGCCACTTTTCTTCCATGTAAGTGGAACAAACCCTCGTTGCAGTCCTTTAGTAAATTAGGAAAATCCACAGTTTGACTGTTTAGCCCCTAAAAATGGCCTCAAATCCCCCAAATTGTAAACTTTTCCCTCATTCAGTCAGGGTGTCATTCTGCTGCCATAACCTGTGCTCCTGTCTCTCTCTCTCTCTCTCTGACAAATAAAATCCATAAAATGCCAGAAAATAATCTTGAAATTTTGTAAAAATGCAGTCAGAGTGACGCCTCTCGTGCTACTGTGTCCATGTGTCTGTAATGTCAACACTTTCCTGCGAGTGGACTGTTAGTCATAAAATGGCCTTTATATCCCGCAATAAGCCGACCTCACTAACCTGCAGCGCAATTTCCCAAAAGCATCGCACCAATATTCACTTACCCCCACTGACCTGCTGTACAATAGCACCGAGTGAATCTAAGAAGCCTTTGGGAAGCCGGGCAGAGAGGTGAGTGTGTTAATATGAGCCGAGCGTTGACAGCTTGAGGGGGTCATATAGACTCGTTATGTGAGGACAAACTGTGGGGGTTTGTATCCAGCTTCAATAAAAAGATATGAGCTCTTTCTGTCTGTCTGTCTCACTTCCACTTCTCTGTCGTTCAGCCTGCATTTCTTCTTTAATAAATCTCACAATGTAAGACTTTTCTTTCTCTCTTTCCGTCCTTTTCTCTCTGACGGCCTCCGTCAGACTCGTAGTATTTCAGCATTGATAAACTGTCCATACTTTAATTTTGAGGCTACAGTCATTGAAGATTGTTGTTGAGAAGACATGCAGCCTCTGGATATCTGCCGCATTGCTTCACAGGACAAACAGAAATAACTAATGTCTAAGGAATAGTTTGACATTTGGGGAAATATTCTTAATTCTTCAGGAAATAGTCTGGCGCACAAAACCCTTTATACTTTTAGGAACGAGAAACAAGAGTGTGGTAATTTTTGTTTACAGTCTTTGTGCTAAGCTAAGCTAATAAGCTGCTGGCTGTAGCTTCATATTTACTATACAGACATGAGAAAGTGAATAAGCATATTTCCCAAAATATCAAACTATTTATTTAAAGGTACAAACATGAAAAGGAAGAGGAGCGAGGTTCAGGGGAAATATGGTCTAAATTTGTGACCCGTTTTCACATTAAACATTTTCTTCCTCAGTGTTACTGATCAGAATTATTGCTGATAATTCTCTGTAGCTTCATCACTACTGAATTATAGCCTATTTAAGCTACAACCCGCTCTATTTAGCTGTGTGATGAGCAGTGTTGGGCAGTAATGTGATTACTTTTTTTCATTAATGAGTAGTGCAAGAGATTACAACTTGAAATTTAATAATGACACTACAGTTACTAGTCCCAGTGACGCTACGTTAACTGGTCCGCTACGTGCTAGCTTGATGTGGGAGATGGCGGTGTGGGGACGCAGTTAGCTGCTGTCTTCTTAGCTGGCTTGCTAACATTGGCCACTAAAGCTAGTTCGGAGTTTGAGGCTGTGAGAATGATGCACGTTCACTGTGAAGACGGGACTTCATGCAGTCACTGCGGTTAATGTTAAGCTAACTGTTGATGATCAGTAAATACCTCCAAACTGTCATGTGGCTGTTTGTTGAACCATGTCTTCTTTTCTTCTTCTACTCATGTTAAAAACAGAAGATGCAACACATGACTGTGGAGGTTTTCATTTAAAGGGCCTACATTACACTTTTTGTGATTTTGTTATTTATATGCTATTATGATGTCAGATGTTAAACATGAAATTCACTTGAGGTGAACGTATGTAGAAATTCTGCCTGCAAGTCAAAAGCCAGGGCTTCAACCTGTTCTAAACACTTCGTTTGCAACATTTTTTCTACCTTGCTGACAAGCTCACATTGGCTCGTCACACATGCCCATAAATGGCCGTCCATCCTGTAGCCTTCGGTTGCTAAGGTCGTTGCTAAGGTTATTCCATGTGTTGTTTGTGTTGTCCACTCTCATATTTTGGATTTGATTCAGCTTGAACATGTGTATTTGAGAAGTTGACATTTGGAGTAGAGAAGGAGAAAAAGAAGTGAAATCCTGCCACTATAGTTTATTTACGTAAACTGACCAATCAGAACAGAGTGGGCTCATCAGGAGGCGGGCCTTAAAGAGACAGGAACTAAAACGGCCTGTTTCAGACAGAGGCTGAACTGAGGGGCTGCATTAAGGACCAGTAGAAGATAAATAAGGAGTTTTTAAAGTCCCAGTGAAACTGAAGTTAGAGCATCTTTAGCTTTTGTACTGTGAAATATCTCCCAGTGAAACGGAATATTTGAGCTGTGTACAGTTACAAGAGGGATTTAAATCAAATCCTGTGATACGGAGCTGCAGAGAGAAACAGAGCTACAGAGGACTGTTGGCTCCACACACACCTCCCTCACCTGTTGTTAGATCAGGAGTTGAGTGAATTAGACTTCAGCTACATTGTTTTGGAAATGAAAAAGGTTTTGCCCACTGACATCCAAACACACACATCTCTTCCTGTCTCTCTCCATGTTGCTCTGTTAGCTATTAGACCCACAAACAGTGAAGTGCAGTTTTATTTGACCGGCGTGGCTGCTACTCGCCCAGAGTCACGTTTGATTGAATGAATTTTTGTAAACGCCCCTGAATGCAGGATGAGTCATCAAACATTTGAAATCATTTTACAGGGAGAGAAAAGAGAGATTTGATGTAAAGATACTCTGATTTTTTGACATATATTTGGTATATAACAAGAAATAAAGGAACAATTTACACAGGAACACAGGATTAAAACTGGGAAAATGTTTTTTTTTTATTTCACTGGGACTTTAACTGTAAATCATGCAAAGATATTCCAATAGACCCCCAGAATTTACCTAATTTCATACCTTATTTTGTTCCCTTCATGTAACAACATGTTCTGGAATGACATCCTTGAATCCTTAAATCCTTGAATATAAACTTACACCTGGAAATGTGCAGAATATGTCCTCGTAAGGAACCTGAGTATTATTTGTATTTTTTTTTTTGCAATCAAATGTTTATTGAAAGTACTACTTGTTTTGAGTTTAACAACAATAGCAGAAAGTACATTCTTAGAAAAATAAATAATAATAAAATAAATTATTACAAATTGCACAATAATAAGTTACACACATAAAATATTGCAAGAGGAAGGATTCACCTTAAAAGATCTTTTAGTGAGTCAACTGCAGAGCACCAATTGTTTAAACTAGTCTCGCTAGCCCCATTAATTCTGGCAGCTGACATCTTTAGATGAATAACATCCAAAAATATGAGGACTCAGGCTTCCATCGTAACGCAATCATCTTTTTAGCAGCTGTCAGGCCGGCTAGTACAATGCTTATTTTAAGCTTTGTGATATTAAGCTCTTATAAAAAAAAACATTAGAAGAGTGAGCGCCGGTGTTTTGTTTTGTTTGTTTCATCTTTACAACAACCGTGCACCCGATACTCTGCTTAAGATTTGGAGCTTTGCGCACGACTGCTTTGTACCAGATATTAAGCTCCGACAGATCATTTAACAACAAGACAGGCGCAGTCACAGGCATGGTCACTGATACTAAGCCAAACAGCTTAGATGCCACTTTAGTACAGAACCGTGAAACTGGTGGCCAGTCCCACATCAAATGACGGAAAGTACCAGAGGCCTTCATAGTGCATAAACTACACAAGGGATCATTTATCGTTCTCATGCAGTGGAGTTTATGCAGGGTATTTGTATTAGTATTTATAATCATTGGTGGCAACCTCTCTGTCTTTGAAAGCTTTACTTCCTTTCCTCCTCTATCTTTCTTCTCTTCTTCCTTCTGACCACCTGATCGCGTCTCCTTTCCGAGTTCCTCCTCCTTTGCTTGTAGAGAGGGTAAACTTTTTCGCTTCGGCAAAGGAAAACATGGAAAAGGCAGCTCTGCCCTGTAGCTGTCATGATGTCATCGAGTCCCTCTACTCAGCTTAAGTTATCTGGAGCTGCTTTATGACTCGACTGTGTGTGTTTCAGCAGAGAGTATGTGAAGGCAGAGAGAGATTATGTTTTTCTGTGTGTTTTACGACAGGCCAGGGGCTCAGTGTGCTTACCAAGCCTAATAAATCCTGACAAGCTCTCTACAATAACCTGGATGAGGTTTCTCTTTTCTCTCACTCACACTCTCCATCCCCCGGCAGCCGGCCTAACCTCTGTGCTCCGCTACATATTATACCTGCCACCTACTGTTTCCTCAACTTCTGGACAGGGGGAACACACACACACACACACACATACACACACACACACACACATACACATATCACACATCGTCGACATGCAGGAGCTTTCACACTTGCACTTGCCTGCTTACACCCACAAATAAGAATGAAGCAGCTCTGAGCTGGAGGACAAATGGAGAAAAGTGTAATATTTATTGAACGAAGGGGATTTGAACCCTGGTCTCTGCTGCTCACAGCCAAAATCGACTATAATCACCAGACCAGGAGGAATACTACTGTACAGTGTGTAGCCAGTTGACTGATCCCCAATATGGATTTTTAATGTGTCAGATCGGCTGAATCATCCAGTCCAACTCTGCCGTGACGCTCAAGCTGCTTGCAAAGTGACACAACTATTGGCCTGGAAGTTACCCATCCATCAGTTTGACTGCAGCAGCTTTTTCTGTGCAGCTGCAACTGTTGAAATGCAGTTTGATGTCTGTTTCTGATGGATTTTAACACTTAAGAAGCATTGATTTTCTGTTCGAAAGCAAACGAATGGGACAGCGCTAAGATGTCAAATCTGTTGATCTGTCTACTGTGGCCCAGACTGAAATATCTCAATAACTATTGGATGGATTGCTGTGTTGTACAAACATTCACAGTCACCAGATGACGAATCCTGCTGACTTTCCATCTAGCACCACCTGCAGGTTGACAATTGGGATTGAGTGATATATCTTGACAACTATTGGATGGATTGCCATGAAATTTGGTACAAATATTCACGTTCCCCAGATGATAAATCCTACTGACTTTGATTTTCCATCTAGTGCCATCATCAGGTTTATGACCAAAAACCTGCAAAACAAATGACCTTCTGTCTCAGCTGTACTATGTGTTTAGTGCTAATTAGTGTTAGCATGCTAACATGCTAACACTAATTAGCACTATGCTAACATACTCTGGTGATCACACTAAACATCAGCATGTTAGCATGACGATGTTACAAAAATAAAGACGACTTATTTTAAGCCTCAAAAACACCATGCTAACTCAGAGCTAAAAGTTATGTCTGCTGACCAGTGTTTCCATGGTAACAGTCAGGTCACCTGCTGACCAGTGTTTCCATGGTAACGGTTAGCAATACCTGCTGACCAGAGTTTCCGTGGTGACAGTCAATGACACCTGCTGACCATTGTCTCCATGGTGACAGTCAGTGACACCTGCTGACCAGTGTGTCCATGGCGACAGTCAGTGACACCTGCTGACCAGTGTCTCCATGGTGACAGTCAGTGACACTTGCTGATCAGTTTCCACGGCGACAGTCAATGACACCTGCTGACCAGTGTTTCCATGGCGACAGTCAGTGACACCTGCTGACCAGTGTTTCCATGTCGATTTTTGTCAATTTTTTTGCTGTATTTTCAGGGTAAAATGTCTTTTAACTGTTGGATTCTCCCTGAGGAGAAACATTTTCTGACGTGGTTGCTCAGTCAGCCATGTTTTTTAGTTTGAAAATAGTCTGAATTTACCCCAAATTTATGCAAATTATTCCTGGTTAGTCATGAACTAGACAATTTTGTGCAACGAATGAATTCAGACATCTATCTGAAGTTTGACTGTTTTAGATCTAAGCTATGAGGTGGATTTCTATCAAACTGTTTTTATGCACCTTTTCAATTTGAGCTTCAAAAGACCCAAGAAATTTGAAAAATCTCAAAATATCTTTAAAAAGTGTTTCTTGTTGTCTGAGGGGTAAAAGCAGTCGTGTGGATAAAAAGCAAATGTAAACAGACTCAGTGAATGAACACGCTCATGAATCATGTGACTTGAACGTCACTGAAGAACTGAAAACATCAGATCTGTGTGGAGCAATGAGGAGACTGTAATATGAAACAAACAGAAATGTCATATTTCCATCACGTTTTCCACATGGTTTTCCATCGTTTGAGCTTTGACTGCCGCTCTTTTAATGATGTCATCTCATTGTGTCCTCTTCTTCTGCAACAGTTTAATGGCACCGACTGGAGAATTAGCACCACCAGCTGTTTATCTCCTAATATTCAGTGGATGGAAACAAATTCACATTTTCTCTTTAGCTGATTCTCTGGAAATTTGATTAAAGCAACTATTATTTCATCATCAGTGTTCTCATCCCTCTCTTCAGTCTTTCCTCTAACTTTTTGCGTCTTTCTCTCTCTGTCTCTCTGTTTCTCTTTTACACCTTACTATATTTTTTCTGTCACACAAACTCTCTTTCTCCCCCTCTCATCCTCTCTCTCAACACACACACACACATACACACACACACTGGGATGAAGTCATTATCAGCTCTAATAGGTGCATGCCAGCTATTTCCACAGCACTGCGGGGAAATAACATGACAGCAAAACAAACGACGCCATTAGTCATACTTAACACCACCTGTAAATCAACTCTGTGTGTGTGTGTGTGTGTGTGTGTGTGTGTGTGTGTTTTAACAGGTTATTTGCTCCACAACTGCAACCGGTGGAAAATATGAACCCTGCAGATGACTGACAATGTATGATGATGCACTTACACACACAAATAAACACACACACACACTCACACACACACTTTTACACTCTGCTCATGTTTTGCTGAATACAGATTATTCACACGCTATGACCAATCGCTGTTAATATTTTCCACTACAGAGCTAAACACAGCTAGCCAAGGTTCACTCAGTTGCAGCACCAAACAGGTCTAGTTATCATCTGCTTGTCTTCTTACTTTAAGCAGCTAACAGGCTTTTCTATTTGATTACTTATCAATACAGCATCAGGTTATTGGTTTCCACCTCAGTGCTAGCAGGCTTTATTATTATCACTGCAAGGTCATGTCATTGAGTGTAAAGCGCAGACTTTACACTCAATGAGTGATGTGTGGCATCATCCTCAAAGAAAAAATCTGAAAATATTAACAAGTATGTAAACTAAGCTGCTAAGCTACCAAACAAGAGTATGTTAAGATGAAATAGCTCCAAACTGCAATACAAGAAAGCTGCTTCTTTAATTCCACATCTTCCTCATGGATCATCATCTTTTTGCCTTGGAGCTTCAGTCTGTTAGTATGATTTCCTGTAGCCATCAAGTAATTTTTGAGGAGATTCTTGATTTAACATGAATCAGATGGAAACATTAAAAAGCCAGATGGACATCTCATGGAACTATCTTCAGCTTAATTAGCTAGCTAAAATCTGCCAGCGACAGTTGTCATTTCAAAAGCGGCCTTGCCTGCTTTGTCTTCTTCTGTCTGAAATAAAAGGCCAGTTTTTTTTTTCAAGAAGTACTAAGAATCTTTTATACTTTTTTGAAGGCTTTCTGAAGATTCATCACAGTATAGTCACACACTCACACACTCTCCTGCAAGGCTCTTGGAAGCAGTTCAGATTATTTTCTCCAGCAGTTAGCATTTTTCAGACTGTCTTTTTGAGCTCCTCATCATCATCATCTCTGACAGTGGTAATTGACAGTTTGACAGATTCAGGCTGTGGTCCATTTCTGCAGTAAAGATGTCAGAAGACACTTTTGACTCGTTTTCATTCGTCATGAAAAACATGTTACACAAGCCTTCAGAAACACCCTGCAGATATTAGCTCTCCAGCTAATGAAACAGCTAGCTGCCTCTGTCAACCACTAGACATTTCACAACAAAACACCCCCGCAAAGACAAGTCGCCCACTCAAGCACACACAGCTAAAAGAACATTCTTTCCTCAACAAAGGAGCAGAAAACAAGCTCCAGAGCAACAGCAGAACATAGCTTACCATAGCACATTGCTCCCCTACCACAGCATGTTGCTGTCCAACCATAGCTTGTTGCTGCCCAACCACAGTGTGTTGCTGCCCGGCCACAACACATAGCTTCCCGGCCACAGCGCATTGCTCCCTGGCCACAGCACATTGCCACCCGACCACAGCACATTGCTGCCCGACCACAGCTCATTGCTTCACGACCACAGCTCATTGCTCCCCAACCACAGCGTGTTGCTGCCCGACCACAGCTCATTGCTCCCCGACCACAGCTCATTGCTGCACAACCACAGCTCATTGCTGCATGACCACAGCTCATTGCTGCATGACCACAGCTCATTGCTCCCCAACCAAAGCATGTTGCTGCCCGACCACAGTTCATTGTTCCCCAACCACAACGCGTTGCCACCCAACCACAGCTCGTTGCTGCAGTATGATCACCAGGATGTTGACTACAGCTTATACAGCCACAGGTGTAACTAATGAGAAGGAATTTCTCATTCCTACATGTAGAACCTTTAACTGTTAACTTACAGCAGATAACATTCACACAGTATTTAACTGTTTTTGATGTTAATTTTTATGCTGAGTCAAACAAAACTGCAAGATACTGTACAGACCACTGTTCAGTGAATAAAATCCAAGGTGATCATGGTGTGAAGTAATTTAACTATAGTTTAGCACTAATAGTAGGAACTTGCTTGCAACATTAATGCTACAAACAACCCGTAATGCAACACTCTCTGTAGGTATTCTCTACATTAAAAAAAAAGATGGGATGTTGTAAACATGTAAGCAGATTGCAACCAACTGAATACTCCTCTCACCCTCCCCTTCAAAGCAAGTAGGAGAACCTACAGCGGCTGCGAAACTTGCAAAAACGCGAAAGGCCCTCTCTAGAACCAGTGTTTGCTTTGTCCATTCTGGGCTACTGTAGAAACATGGTGGTGCAACATGGCAGCCTCCGTGGAAGAGGACCAACTCCCTATGTAGATATAAAGGGCTCATTCTAAGGTAACGAAAACACGATTCTTATTTTCATGGAATTATACACTAATTAAAACAAAGTTATGAATATTATGTTCCATTTCTGCCAATATTTCTGCCAATATATCCCCCTGAATCTTACACACTGGTCCTTTAAAACCTGAGAGGTCTTTCAGTCATGAACACAACAGTTCCTCCCTCCTCCTCAGAGTGTGAGAGGCTCCCGGTGGCTGCACAGCTTTAGTTGGAGCTGGTGTTCCTGCGAGTGTTAATCCTCCCAAAACTCTCAGCAGTGAGACCTGCATGTGTACCAACATAAAGCTGCTGAAGTGTAAAGAGTCTGATGGGACTGTCAATGAAAACCAGGCTGCAGCAATAAAATGCCAACCAAACAACGAGCCACTCAGCACAGCCATGACCCCCTACATGCTGCACATACACACACACACACATACACACACACACACACACACACACACACACACACACACCACACTACTCCCAACTTAACAATAAAAACTAAAACAACACCATTGTCTTCACGTTGTGCAAGTGTGTGCGTGTGTGTGTGTTCAGAGTCACTATTGTCTTCAGGTGGCAGCATTGACAACAGAAAGGCCGGACACGTTGTCTCGGAGCCAAGATGATATGTCACACTTTGACACGCTACAGATAAAGCTGATTGACAGAGTTTTGGAGGCTGACAGCTGAATAAGTAAAGAAGAAGAAGAATGTGTCTGAGCCAATCTGAACAGAGCAGGAAGGAAATGAGGAAACAGCTCCCCTCGCTGTTCTCAGCCAAACACAGCAAAACATCTTACATGACCACACTGATATGAGGCACACACATGTTTGAACATTGCTCCAAGTGATTTGAACTACCTGATGTCCAGTCAGGAACATTTAAGTGTCAACATGATATGAACGTGATATCAGAACATAAATAATTTTTGCTGTGCTGCGTCACAGACCTCATTGTTCACATGTCTACACAGTATCTGATGAAGCGGAAATAGTCAAACTAATAAATATTATTTTCTCTGATGTGGTCGCCTTGAGGAAGAGATGGATGCGAATTAATTCATTAATTTGTTGTTTCCACAGAAACTAGTATTCTAGTTTTTTTTTTTATGGAGGGTCCACCACTTTGGTTGGACTGTGATCAGAGTTTACACAGACGTCCATGTTCCCCAGAGGATAAATCACACCAACTTTCATGTTCCTCTGACTTTTTATCTAGTGCCACCATCAGCTCAGACTTTGTCCAGTACTTTGCTTTATGAAGAAAAACTTATAAAAGTGGTGACATTCCCATCAGAATCAGCTGTACTTTGTTTTTAGTGCTAATTAATTTAGCACTAACGTGCTATTTTGTGCTAACAAGCTACACTAGAACGGTAATCACAGTAAACATACAGAGTTACAAAGAGAAGTGGCAGGTTTTGGAAGTGCTTTTCCTCATTCTGTATTCCCATTTCAGATTTTTCCTTAAACAGTCTCCTCAATATAACTGAACATAGAAACTCAGGACTCTCCTGGATAATGTAATGTACACACAGAGGTTTTTTTGTGATCTTTACAACCAAAAATGTTTGATTTTGCAGGAGCTTTTCTCAGAAATTGTGATTGTGATGTTTTATGTGCTATTTTTGTGGTAAAATTATGGGAACTGGGCAAAATTGCAAGCAAAGGAAAATAATGTGATTTTTTTTAAAAAACTACTACCAATAAAGAGTCATATGTAATCACTTCCTTGGATAAAAAGCATACTGCATGTCACAGAAACAACTATATTTCAGTGATAATTTTTAATGTATTCTCTGAACATGAGGACCATGGACTCAAAGTTATATGAAAAAGAAAACACTGTACTTGAGTTCCATTTATAAGCCTTTATTAAATAAACTTCCAACTCAACATTAACAAATAAAATCAGTCAATATTTCAATATGCTATTAAAGTTCTCATTTTTTATGTTTGAGGTAGATTATGTCCGTCTTTGCTGTCTGAACATCAACTTGTATTCTTCTGACTATGCCATTTACTGCAGAAAAGTCACGGTACTGCAGAAATTGCGGTTCTCTCAAATATTGTGGAGATTTCTTGAATTTGCGTTAATTATTACGACTGCAAAATCACAGTTTCCTGGAGGGACTGCAATAGGTTTATATTATGAACACCAGTTTCAATTACGTCAACTTTGTTTATGAGAAATCACATTTTGACATCATTTTGGCAGATGGCTGAGAATACTAAACATAGCACAAAAAGTAAGGAAATTTGTGTTTGGTAGATTATTTCTTTGTTGAAACAATGCTTCTCAGCAATAAATCTTATACTTTTGGAAGGCCTGTTTATTTCTCTTTTAAATGGTGCCATATTTGTAAGGAACATGCATTTGTGGGATGAGCAGCAGAGCTGAGTATGTGGGTTGCGCTCATGAAAAATTTGCCAAATCTTCTCTGCCAATGCCAAACAGCTTATTCTGCTTATTCTTGTTTTGCGTTTGGTCAATTGGATGATTGAAATTTGAAGAAACAAGACATATTGGCAATTTAACAATTTATTCATTTAACAACCAGCATTTGTTGCAAGTCAGCCAACATGGTTGTGTTGGTCATTCTGGCACGAACAGCACGCCCAAGCTGATCCCACAAGTGTTCAATGGGGTTGAGGTCAGGACTGCTGGCAGGCCATTCCATCCTCTCCACTCCCAAATTCTGGAGGTAGTCTCTGATAAACCCCACAAACCGACAAATGCTGGTTGAAGAATGGGATGCCATCCCACAGCAGTATGTGACCAGGCTGGTGACCAGCATGAGGAAGAGGTGCCAGGCTGTTGTGGCTGTGTATGGTTCTTCCACATGCTACTGAGGCTCCTGTTTGTTAAATGAATAAATTGTTAAATTTCCAATATGTCTTGTTTCTTCAAACTTCAATCATCCAATCCACCAAACACCAAACAAGAGTCAATGGTAGAATAAGCTGTTTGGCATTGGCAGAGAAGATTTGGCATATTTTTCATGGGCGCAACCCACATACTCAGTTCTGCTGCTCATCCCACAAATGCATGTTCCTTACAAATGTGGCACCATTTAAAAGGGAAATAAACAGGCTTTCAAACGGTATAAGATTTATTGCCAAGAGGCATTGTTACAACAAAGAAATAATCTACCAAACACAAATTCCTTACTTTTTGTGCTATTTTTACAATACCCAAGAGCCTCAGCTGCTGTTGCTATGGAGAAGAAGCCAGTCAGAGGTGAAGCAGTGGTGATGAATTAAAAACATGTAGTTGTTGCAGTTGTAATGAAAACGCAGCGCCATAGTCACTGAATTCCCTCAAAAGTGCCTCAGAAACCTTTGACTTTTTATCAAAGAACCAGATATTTTCCAACACAGTTGTTCATCATTTGTTGTGATGATTCAACCAGGAGAGTTTCATGTTGATCCAAACAGTAGAAGAGAGAAAACTGTGAGTCATGTAACACTGTCCATGGGAAAAAATGGGAATTTTATTTGACTTTTACGTCTGAAATAGCTCCTCCCACCTCACAACTCTGTACCTGCTCAACATCAACACATTTACGTTGTCATTGTGAGCATGTTAGCATTTAGCTGAAAGCACTCACTGCCTCACTGAGCTACTAGCATGGCTGCAGGCTCTTGTTATTCTTCTTCTGTGGTTGTGTCTGAGGTTAATACTGCGGTTTGGCTTGTTTTGTGGTTTTAAGCATTAAGTGGGCAGTTACAGTGAGCTGTTAGAGGTGAGTAAGTGTACAACCCCAGGGTGTGAGTGTGTACATGTGTGGCTCATATGTGTTTTGAGAGTGTGTATTTGTGTACATGCATATTTGTATGTGTGTATCCATGTGTGTGTGTTCAATTCCTGAGTCTCAGGAGTCTATAAAGAAAGCTCTGGCCATTCAGTGGGTGATTATATGTTAGCACAAACTTTACAGAAGTGAGGTCACTCTACTGGATATGTGTGTGTGTGTGTGTGTGTGTGTGTGTGTGTGTGTGTGAGTGTGACAGTGTACTGACATGTGTTGCCAACACCAACACTGGGCTGGCTGGACTGGTCAACCTGTTGGCTTGTCACTGGCTCCCTCGCTCCCTCCCTCCCTCATCTCATTGGATGGTTTCCACTCAGCTAACATTGCTCCGCGCCTTTTTACCTCCTCACAGCGAGGATGTGAGAGAGAGGTCCACGCTCACTCCAGTGTCATTTTGAGGAAAGAAATGTGCAGAAATAATTAACTGTAACAGTATAAAAGAAGAACACCTGATGCCAATACTGATTATGGATCTATTGCAGTATCAGGGCATCACAGCATGTGACACAAATAAACAATTTAAATTATTTTACTATCTTTTTACTAAAAGAACAGAAGAGTTGTGAGGGAGTAATAAAACAGCTATAAATGTTCCAAATAAAGTCTATAGGTTAATTAGTTTGTGAAAGAGTTCAGCTACAGTAAGTCTGGCATCCTTTTCAGGCTCATGATGATGTTATTAGGGTAATAATAACTGTGACTGCAGCTGTATACACACTAAAAATCACTGGGTTAATATTTTACCCAGTTTGGGTCAATATAGCACCAATACAACATTGGGTTTAGCTAAAAACTGCCACAAATTTATTGTTTCTTGTACAAAACGATGTGCATATTACATTCAAAAGATACACAAGTTATTAACAATCAATAACAAACGGTGACATGTCAGTTAAAAAGGAGTAGAACAGATTAGAAAGATTTAGTTTGTGTAAATAACCCAACAATAAACTACAAAATGATGCTAAAACTGGTTTAAAACAGCCCTTTGTCTTGACTGGCTTTCTGGGTAACGTTAACCCAGTATTGTGATGGTGCTATATTGACCCAAACTAGGTAAAATTTGGACCCAGTAAGTTTTACTGTGTAGTTCTCCTGAATGAGCCAAAACACACTTGGAACTGAAAAGAAGAAAGTAGAGGAAAAAGAAAAGTATGTCAGTTGATGAAGAAAAAGTAGACAAAGTTGAGTGTTTTTATGATTCATTCATGGTTCATATTCTAGACACGTATAATATTTTTTATTTTATGAATACATCTGAATAACTTCAGAGTTGTGGTTGGAGCTGTGGTTCCTGTTTCCACAAGCAGTTTGATTACTGTACAACATTATAATCATACAACAAGTTTTATGTTACCGTGAAGCTGTTTCCATCACTGCCAGACTGCTCCCTCTTACTGTCCAATCAGATCAGCTGACTGATCAATAAACAGATTCAGATCGAAGCGAGGTTGCCAGCCGGTATAAAACTTCCAGGTACGATACACCTGTGCTTCTTCTCTCCAAAGGCTCCTTGACACTGTGTGATTTTGGATGAAAGTTGACAATTGTGAGAGAATCGTCCACTGACGACCAATTTGGAGCTTTGGCAACCTAAAGTCACGTTTCAAGGTACTAAGAACCTTCTGAGGAACTCAGTTCTTCTACCTGTGTTTCCACCAGAGGGACGAGGGTCTAAATTAAGTTCCAGGGAAATTGTTTTTTGTTTTGGGGGGGGGGGGTAGTACTTTCCAAATGTACAGGAACTTTGAGGGCGGGGTTTGCAGGGATGACTGATTGGTCAAACACACAGCGTGACTGCTTCATTCATAAAACAAGGACGCCAACTCTACTGTCAATTTAGGACCAGTTTAGGACGAGGGGAGGACATTTCTCTTCGTTTGATAGTGCCAATGTGGTGTCTATGTATGTACTGTATGTTTATGCTAGGGAGGACCTTTCACGTTTTACACGAGTTTCGCAGCCACCGTCGTAGGGTCTCCTACACACTTTGAAAGGGAGGGGCGAGGGGACGGGTATTCAGTTGGTTGTAATCTGCAACCTCACCACTAGATGCCACTAAATCCCACACACATCGTAGCACTACGATTCACCACACGTTCATCTCACAATCTGACAGCCTCAAACAGATATCGTGCAGTCTGACACATTGATACAAAGATTTTATCAGAGTTATTATCTTGCACAGTGTGACATGAAATGAACATTTACACATTTGAATGACTGAAACATCCGTGATGATTGCAGACCTCGATCAGTCTCTGGGTCACTGGCTGGAGGAGCGATGACAGGAAGATGCAGAATTAACAGAATAGAAAGCACTCCTTCCTCTTGCTGTTTTATCTTTTGTTGCTTGCTGGTCATCTTCCAGGTAACCATGCTGTGGTTATTTTGAGGAAACAAGAACAGCATTAAATGTAAAGTTGCATCTTTGCATTGCTGTCACTAGGCAACCAAAGTTGCCAGTCGTTCAATCACCTGCGTAGCTAGAATTAAGTTGATGTGATGTTTGTAAGATTGTGCAACTATAAACAGGAAAAATGTGATAGGAAGCAGTGGTGGAAAGTACATTTACATTTACTCGAATACAAATTTAAGGTACTTTACTTGAGTATTTACCATTTCATGCCACTTTTTATGCATATTCCAGTACAATTAAGAAGGAAATATTGTACTTTTCACCCTCACTGACACTACTATTATGAGTTGCTTTTACAAATGAAGATTTTACATATAAAATATGTGATAATGTTATAAAATAAGATGCAATGTTACAGATCAAATGCTGTTTAAAATACATAAAATGTCCACCAAGTAAAACATTAAAATGCTGCTAACACATAATGCATCAGTAATAATATTTTAATAATATTAGTGACTCACTTACAGGAGACATTTCAGCATGAATTTGAGATCTGTCTTCAGTTGTCAAAGCACCTAATAAAATTTCATTACATCAACCACAGATTTCTAAACACTTTTGGGGACATGAATCATCACTGGAGTGATGACACATCATGCCAACCATTAAAACTTTATTCTCTGTGTGACCTGGTTTGTGAACGGCAGAGCAAAAAGAGACTAAAACTGCATTCGGATGGGATTCAGTTCTCCAGGAGAGCTTGCCCTGGTCCGTGATATTATCCAGTCCGCAGTGTCTGTGGGTCATTTTTCACCCCCACCCCAGTAGTAATTACAGCTGACCTGTTTTTCAGCAGAATTTAAATCCCTGTCATTTAAATCCTACCTGGAGTGAAGTCATTGTATTTTTAAGTTTTAGAGAAGAAGAGCTGCTTGTCCTTCTAAAAATGTTATTGCTAGTCTGACAGATGGAAACATGCTAACACCAACATACAGGCCCATTTAGGAACCAATATGATGACTAAAAATAAACAGGAAAGCAAAACCCCATAAAAACTCATCCACTGTCCTGGTGTAATGTCATCTACAGGTAGGTGTTGCTGTTCTCTATTCAGCCCCACTTTTAGCCTAAATACATTTACACTTTGGCATGTTGGCTTCATTAAAAGTCTGTTGAATCAGCTCCTGTTTGCAGTGTAACAACAACAACTATCACTGGATTACTTTGATGAAGAAAACTTAAAAATGTGATGATTCTCAGGCCAGTTCTGCAGCCTCTTTTTTCTCTGATTTCTAAGCTGAGTTATGGAGGTTTATTGGCGATGGACATCAGAGATAATGATATCCTCGGGAAGTGTAAGTGACACTGAATTAAATCAATATGTGTTTCATGTCTGTGAGTAAAGATTTGACTGACTGACTCTGAGACGGAGTACAATTTTTAACAGGCCGTCAACGCAGCAGAGGGGGGGGTGCGACACAGAAGGCTCTGTCAAAAAAGTTGAACCAGACTCAGTTTTTGCTGCAACGCAACGAGACGTCATCTGGCAAAGTGCTGCGTTGTCCTGTCACATACACGCATTCCCAGTAGATTACTTTGTAATGCGAACGGCGTTTTTCTATTGTTTACCTCACAATCCTCATGACGATAACTTTCCAGAGATGTAAAACCCTGTTTAAGAGGACAGCTGTGTGGTGTTTTGACGTCTGATGAGCGTTTAAACGCATAAATCTGTTACTCCAACTGGACCTCTTGGATCTCGACATTGTCTCTCCTGTAACTTTACAATCCCACCAACGCAGCGTCCTGCCCTGTTTTAATGCAGGGCTGCTCTGTTAGGCTGTACTAGACACAATGGTGCTTTGAGCTAAATGCTCAGGCATGAGCGTGACTGACTGGCTAGACAATTACTAAGAGTCACAGTTCTTATGAATCATGTGGTGGGGAACATGAATGTCTGTACAAAATGTCATGTAAAACCACTAATATTTCACTCTGAACCAAAAATGTCAACCTGATGGTGGTACTAGAGGAAAAGTCAGGAGACCACCAACATCTGACTTCACTCTCTGGGAACCAAAAATGAATGCACAACATTTTGTGCAAATTTATTCAGTAGATTTTGAAAATTTTCAGAAATAAGTGAAAACCTGCTGGTAACGCTACAGGAAAAGTCAAGGTGTCACCAAAGTCATTCAAATGTATCCCCTTTGTACCATGAATATCTGTCTCATATTCAATGGGAATCCATCCATTTGTTGTCAAGATATTTCACTAAAATACAAAAATGTTAACCTGATGGTGGTGCTAGAGTCTCTAGGACCATGAATGTCATGGCAATCCATCCAATAGTTGTGGTTGTAAAGTTGTGACTTTAAATGTTACAAATCTACATTTACAAATCCAACGTTTTGTCCGCTCTCCACCATGTTTTCATTTCGCAAAGTGCAGCATACACATCCATTACACCAACCCTCATCAGCATCTGGGTTGTCGGGGTGACCATGACAAAACACATGGTCACTTGTTCATCAAGTCCAACTGAAGTTTTCCATTTGTTTAAGTTAACACTAAGGTCATCACAGATTTCGTTTTCCTTCTTCATTTTAAGTGTGTTGGCCAGATTTGCCCTGATTCCTTTGTCGCTGAGCCCCAAACTAGGAGTTTTTACCACTGGCAGACACACCAGAGGCCAACTGGTGGTGTATATTGAGTGTGTGTGTGCGTGTGTATTAGTTTTGGCTGTGTTCCCGTAGTGGCTATAATCAGGGGCGTCTTTGACATGTCACAGTTTCTCCACCTAGGTATGACCTGCCCTCAGCCAGGAAACACTGAACAAACCAACTGTGCCCAAGCTTGTGTGTGTGTGTGTGTGTGTGTGGGGTTGGGGTGGGTGGGGGGTATGACTTAGCTTACTTTCAGGGACACATCAGACTTAAGACCAGTTAATTGGGGATGGCTTGTGCAATTGGGGACGAAAGCCGTGTCCCCAGTTGGTAAAAAGCTGATTTTGGTTCAGTGGTTAAGTTTAGGGTGGTTATGGTTATTGTTAGGGTGAGTCTCGAAAAGTGACCGAGGTAAACGTGTGTGTGTGACAGAGAGCAAGACAGGAAAGGAAAGAAATTGTGTTTTTTCTATAAAGTATGTAAAAACATTGTATGTATGTGTGTAAGTAACGTACACGTACATGTATGTGCATCAGAGCTGTGAACATGGCCTCTACTGGATGAGTCATATTTTTTTCCAGTCAAGGCCATTAAACCGTTGCAGAAAAGAGGACGCAACGAGACGACGTCATTAAAAGAGCGGTGAAAAACAACTGATGGAAACGCAACATTTCTGTTTGTTTCATGTATTAATTTGAGGAAGGTTACAGTCTCCTCGTCGCTCCACACAGATCAGATCTGATGTTTTCAGCTCATCAGTGGATGATTAAGTCACATGATTCATGTACGTCATCATTTATTTGCTAAATCTGTTTCAGTTTTCATTTATCGATAAATCAACTTTTCACCTTGGTCAAGCATAATAACTTTTTTGCAAGATTTTTTCAGATTTTCTGCTTTTTTTAATGTGCAAATTAAAAATACATAAAATGGGTGGATGGAACTATATATGCATAAATGACATATTTATTTTCTGGGGCTCTACTGGAATATCTGTGTATGATTTATACTGGTCCTTTATGCAGCCCCTCAGTTCAGCCTCTGTCTGAAACAGGCCATTTTAGCTCCTGTCTCTTTAAGGCCCCGCCTCCTGATGAGCCCACTCTGTTCTGATTGGTCAGCTTCAGGAAGCTGTGTCACGGCCGACCTCTGGTCCACAAACCATTAAACAAACTAAAGTAGTAGTATAAAGTATTTCACAACTTTTTCTCCTTCTTTACTTGAAATGTCAACTTCTCAAACGTTTAAATCAGATCCGAAATATGAGAGTGGAAACACAAACAACACATGGAAACACCTTAGCAATGGCCTTAGCAACCAAGGCTACGGAGCAGATGGCTGTTTATGTGTGATGATCCAACGTCAGCTTGTCTTCAATGTAGAAAAACGACGCACAAGCAGTTTGAAGCCCTGACTTTTGACTTGCAGGCAGCATTTCTACATATGTTCACCTCAAGTTTTGGAATATTGACGTTCATGTTTAACATCCGACATCAGAACAGGATATAAATAACAGAAAACCACAAAAAGCTAAATATGTCTCCTTTAATGTTTTTATTACAGCATAGAAAGAAGCTGTAGATATTTAATGTTTTAGATTTACATTTAAGTTTGTAGCTGCTGGATAGAACAACCTGTGATGTCAGCAGAAAGAAAATAAACCAATAAGTAGCAACATGAGTTTCATGATGTTATGAAGGTTGTAATGAATTACTGCGACATACTGTATCATGGAGTGAGAAACCATGCTTTAAATAACTTAAATCTACTGAAGCCTCAAATGTATTCAGGTTTTTGTCCAATAAGACCAAAAGCAGTGTCAAATGACAAAAAGTTGAGTTCTGTACATGACTTTTACCTCAGCCCAGCAGGAAGTCCAAGTTCCCCACTCTGTTTTTACCATTTCTGTTATTTTACTGTAATCAACAGCTGGCATTGTCTCTCACATATATAAAATATTATAACAAACCCGAAGCCAAGACAAACTACTGAAATGTATTCTAATTCTAAAAAATGTTCACTGGAGGCTTGTAGAGAGCAAACAAGCGGACGATAAAATCTGATTCTGGTTTTCTTTATCCCTGCATGACTGATCCCTTTTGAGATGTGGGAGGCGTTGCGTTGAATATCAAATCGAGGTCAACCATCCAAACTTCAGTTATGAAAAAAATGAAAGTGTACGTTGGCTTAAACTCAGGTATGTCCGAGCCAGAGGCATCTGATGCCACGCTGTACATATACAGTGCATGCACGCTGACATAAAGCTCCTCCTGACTCCTTAACCAACACATGCCTGATCCAGACCGTTAACCTAAAGTTATCTTAACCATAAAACCACGTTGTAAAGAGTAAGTGCACCCTCAAATTCTGCCAGGACCCTCGCTTCCACTATATTTAAAGAGCAACCACATGCAAAAAAATGTTGCTTTGAGCAGTGAACTTGTATTTATTGCTTGTTTGAGGTGGAATAAAACAACACTGGTCATCACATATGTGCTCATAGATGTATTTACCTAAACTAAGAGTGTTGCATTTTGCATTCATTATTTGTCGGTTTTAAATTAAGAGAGCCAAAGTCATGACATCACGTCCGGTTAGCCTCCTGGCGTCTGTAACTCAGTGTAATCTGTCATTCAAGGTTTCGTACATTGGTCTTTCTGAAAAATGAAAAATCGTCTCAGCTTCACTACAGTTATCAGACAGTTAAACCTTTGTTATTTTAACAAAGTTGCAGCAGCGCGAGTACTTCCGTCACTGTAACTTTGTTTCGTCCCCAACACTTCTACAGTCATTGTTTCTGTTTGTAGCTGTAATCTGTGTTGTGTAAAAGACTTGTACAGCGTTCGCTCCTCTCTGTCCTGCTGTTGTTACAGACACGTCTGAACTCGTTGCCCCTCCGCTCGCTCACCGACTCGTCTCCTCTGACGAGCCGTGACGTTCAAACCTCTAGTTATGAGAAACGATGTTCATTAAAGGCAGCTAAAAAACGTAAATACTAAAAAAACGATACGAGATGTTTTTTCAGAAAACTCCCGTCCCGATCTAAACGTATCAAACAAACCACAGGACTTCCTGTTGAGAAAGGTTCTGATCCAAGGCTGGATTTATACTTATTAGCAGATAATTTTAATGAGTTTTTCCTACTTCTGGAGCAGGATTCCGGTTTTACTTCGACTCTCTTCGATCTTTGTAACGTGACGGCGCTCTGAGCTGTGGTTGCTTCTGAGCTCTGGCAGAGAGTGAGCCGTCGAACATGAGTCTTCTACATGTCTTCACCCTAAAATTAGGAATACATGCAGACGTGCAAACACATCACATTTTTATATGTGTAAGCTCAAACACAGACACACACACACACACACACACACACACACACACACACAGAGGAATACAGTACAAATACTGTAGTCTTAATATTTTGGGGGAGTTTGACACACACTGCCAGGAAACACTTAAGTGAAACTTAGCTTTCTCACTCCTCTAGGTCATTCATTCACCTCAACTGTCTGTCTGTCTGTTTCTGTCTCTCTCTCTGCTTGTCTGTCTCTCTGTTTCTGTCTCTCATTAAACAGATGGAAGTGTTTCCAAACCGCACTGTCGGCACATTACCGTCTCTACCTGTCTGCTGCTCTGAACCTTCTAGTGTTTCCTCAGGTCGATGTTTTCCTAAGTAAGTGCTCACAAAGGATAAAATATCGGAGCAGCTGCAGCCGGGGTTGTGAGTGTGGGTGTGTGGAAAGGTTATGAAATACATGATATAAAGAGCTGATTATAACCCCGATTTGACCATGAAAACAATCATCACAATTATATCTAACAGGTTTGACTTTTATGACGAAAGCTTTTCCTACCAGGGGTCTGGAGGGTCGAACATGAAGAGGCTATTGTTGGTTGCATTGTGGGAAATGTAGGATTTAGTGTTTTTAGAGCCTGACCCAAACAAGGCACTAAAAGTCATCATATCTCAGCTTCTACTGCTTCACTTTTGATTATTATTCTTAAAATCAGTTTCTTGTGAGTCCCACAACTTTATGGAAATGTGGTACTAGATCACCAGAGTGCCTCTAGATAGATCAGTAACAAGCGTGAGGTACCACTTGCTGATAAGGCACGTTTTTGAAAGGGTTATAATCTGTAATTAATTACTTTAATAATGGTTAATAGTCACTTACTATAGCTTTATTAGTAGTTTTGTAGTAATTAGGAGCTGTATTATTTTAGTGAACATGCCCTGCAGCCTTTACACAACAGTAAGTGGTTGGACAGTCCATCAAAGACATCCTCGTTATAATTTAAAGAGCTAAAAAGACAAAGCAAATGTGATGCTGGAGGAGGATTTTACCCAACCTGGCAACCCAAAACGTGTTCTTATTAATGTCTTATTAGTTCAATTGTTTATGTATAAATTATTAGTAAAGCCATTAATTACAGCTTATAAACCCTTATAAACTTGTCAGGAAGTGTTGTTCCAGTGTTGGTTGGTCCACCACTTTGATCCAGACTGAAATGTGTTATCATCCTTTGTCATTTGATTTCTAACAGATCTCTCTCTCCTCCTCTTCCTCGGTGTGTGTGTGTTTAGAGAAGTTTAGCGTTTGGACTAAGTGAACTTGTGTTTGTGGTTTTGGGTATTGTTCATATCTGAAACTTTGTTAAAAAAAAAAAAAAAACTGCTACTTTTTGAACTCCGAATGATGTACTGGGAAGAGTGGGGACTCTTAATAGACCGTTTCCCGTAGACCGAGAACATAACAAATGTCTCAGTAACTATTGGATAGATTGCCATGAAATTTGGTTCACACATTCATGCCCCTCTCAGGATGAATTGTAGTAACTTTGGTGATCTTGACTTTTCATTGAGTGTTTTGCCAATACTTTGGTTTATGATTCCTGCAAAACAAATGACACTCCAACAGCCTCAACTGTACTTCCTGCTTAGTGCTAATTATCAAATGTTAGCATGCTAACAAGCTAAACTAAGATGGTGAACATGGTAAACATTACACTTTGTTAACATCAGCATCTTAGCATGCTGACAAGCTAAACTAAGATGGTGAACATGGTAAACATTACACCTTCTTAACATCAGCTTGTTAGCATGTAGCTCAAAGTGCTGCTATGCCAAAGCAGAGCCTCACAGAGCAGCAGGCATGGCTGTGGTAGAGGTGTGAATTACAAATCAGTTTAGTGATTGTTTTGTAGTTCAGTTTATAAGATTCATTGTCACTTTTTTTCTAAACTAAGATATCTCATCTCTGTTTAAATGTACCTCAGTGTGTACAACAGTAAGTGAACGCATCACCGTTCATACAGATCCTGACTTACTCAGTCTGTTGCTGGTTCAAGCTGTTATGATGAGTTCAGTACAAAACCAGAACTATACAGCTCTGTTTTTAAGATTTACAGCTCAGCAACCACTCATTGCAACCAGTAATCACATTATGACTCTTTCTGTGGTTTTCGCTGTCTTTTAATAAGCTTTTAATGAGGACATAACGTACTGTGAATCATAGCTGAGATGACCACGGCACGCTCAGTCACCAGTGAGGAGCTCCACTGCTAAACTTTACTGATTCAGTCTCTGACAACGACTCAGCAGTTCACTTTAAAGATTCATTCGTACATGTACTGAACTCTTGTCATGTTTTAACCATTGAAAATTGAAAATTAAGAAGAAAAGCTTCATAAAAAAAATCCTTACAAAGTGTCACCAGAAACTCACACTTCAGAAAAAGACATTAAAGTATCATTCACACTGTTTAATTGATCAGAGGGTATATTATGTTTCATGAATAAACACATGCTCACATACAACATGCGTGTATGCGGACACACACATACAGGACATGGACACACTCCCTCTTTCTCACACTCACTCACACGTTTGGACCAAAACACTCACGGAGCAGCTGTGTGGGTTAGATCATCAGTTTGTACAGCAGGCTGGTACCCAGGCCTGCGTCAGTAGGTGTTAGTGGTAACATTAGCCAGGGGAGCGAAGGAAGGAAGAGCCAGGAGAACGGAGAGAGTAAAAGAGAAACAGAAAGAAGGAGTGAGGTGGAGTGTTAGCATAACCCGAACCTCAGACGTGTCATTTCATGCTGTTGTTTTAGCCCCACCATTTAAACACTCAGGAAATCAGGCTGTCTTAGCAGGAGAGCCCGATCTGTCATCGCACCCTTTTCCTCAAATCTTCTTATATTTCCACAAATTATCTTAGCATCATCTTACTTATCCACTCGTCGCCTCTGTGTGTTTTCTCATTTCTTCTTCTTATCACTCCTGTTTTTTCCTTTCCCTTCTCTCCTCCTCTCAAACAGAACAAAAACCGAAGCAGTAATGACAACAGTTGATGACAGGTTAGTGGTTTTATTGGGTATCCGTCTTTACTTGGTTTGAAGGTGAGTCATGCGAGTTTCTGGAAAGTGCTTCATCGTGGTATTTTTTATTCTGACATGCTGCATTTTAATCCTGTTACACCGGGTTTGGCATCCATGATCACCACGGGGAATTTCCTTTGGTCCATGTTATTACTCACGGCTCACATATGCAGATGTAGTTGTGGGCGACAGATCTGATGGTGCCTGGATAGAGTTCTGTGTGAATGTGTCAGTAAACGTTCTGCACAGGCTGCAGAAGTTAACATTGCAGTCACCTTGTTAATTAAGTTGCATCCATTATTCTTCCAATGATGTTGTATGTCTGCTGCTTTATTTTCCATCTTCTCCTGTACTCATTCCTCCCTCTCATTCACCTACAATCTCTCTCCGCCACCGCTTCCTGTTTACTCCTCTCTGTTGTACGCCTCCTGCCGGCTGAATTAAGTTTTTTTATCAACGTAAAGAGATGTTTTTAATTAACGTACCCGTACTCATGAGATAATTTCATCTCACATTAATTTTGATACGTTTAACTAATCAAAAGAAACACCATTCTTACGACCCCTCACAAATTCTTCAGCAGTTTGACAAACATTAGTGAAACAGGGCATTGCAATATTTGTGATCTGTGTGTAGGCAGAGCTCGCAAATCACAATTGTTGTGATCATTAAAAGGTTCACTTATTTTTTATTACATTTTTAAACAAAGGAAATATACAATTACAAATTAGTCATTATATCCATATTACTGATGATTATTTATCATAAAATCTCATTGTGTAAATATTTTGTGAAAGCACCAATAGTCATCCCTATAATACAATATTGATATTGAGGTATTTGGTCAGAAATATCATGATATTTGATTTTTCCCACATCACCCAGCCCTACCCCTCACCCAGAGAAAAAACTCTGTTTGAGCAGTTAGACAAATCTAATAATAAGTTAAAGAAACAAACAAAAGAAAATGTGCATCATATATATATAAAACTATATAAAAGGGATTTCAGTCACACTATACGTCATTCACCATACATCATACAAATAAAGTGAGGTATAATCATATAAGTTTACACTCTATATCACAGTTCCAAGTGCAAAAATAAATACAGAAAATGGGAGGGAGCCCTTATGTGATTCACTCAGGAGCAGCTGGGAAACTGAACCCCTTAAACAAGAACAGGCCCCACATTTTATTGAATTGAGTGATAATAGCGGTGGGGCAATCAGCTTCCCAACTGTTCCCGACAATGTCTCAAAACGCTCAGACCAGACAGTTTGTAAAGATGGTCAAGACCAGTCCGTCCTCTCACTCACAAAGCTCTCCATAACCAGCCCCCCTCCCACCTCACTGACCTGCTCCACCACCACAGCCTCTGCTCCTCTGATGCCAACATCCTGTCTCCACCACTCAGGACCAAGCATCAGACCTGGGGTGACAGAGCTCTGTCCATGTTCAGATCACTAATCAAAACTCACCTTTTCAGAACTGCTTTGAATGTGTGATTAATGTTGTGTGTTAATAATTTTTTTTGTGTTGTTTTCTATAATCATTTAACTTATGTAAAGTGTCTTTGAGTACCCTGAAAAGCCCTCTATAAATAACATGTATTATTATTATTATTATTATTATTATTATTATTATTGTTATTATTAAAACGTGTATATGTAGCTGGAGCTAGATTAGGTCTATATCTACACAAGTCAGACCTTAGTATATTGAGGGCGGTGAATATTTTTGCACTGTATGAGCCCATGTTTGGCACAGATAGATTATGTGTACACTCGGTTAAGAGCTTTTTTCCAGAGCTCTTCCTCCCAAAGATCACTCTCCCATAGGGTTCCTACAGAGTCTAGAGGAGCCAGACGTAGCGAGTGTTTCTCACCATAAAGATAAGACAACATGCCTTTCAACTTAGTGATAGGTGTGAGAAAGTTATCCAAAGGCATAATCTCAGGCTGGTAAGGGAACTAAGGGGATTTATTGCTGATAAAACCGCAAATTTGTAGATATCTAAAGAAGCGATGTTTAGGGAGACTATACTTCACTTATAACTGCTGCAAGGATGCTAAAGTGTTATCAAGGCAGGGGTCCTGGAATGTTTGGATACCAAGATTGAACCATATTTTAAATGCACCGTCAGTCAAGGACGGAGGAAAGGCATGGTTTGCTGTTAATGGAGCAGAGGATGAAAATGTTTGAAAGCCAAAACGGCATCTGAATTGGTTCCAGATTTTCAAAGAGGTTTTAACTATTATATTCTTTGTATATGGAGAAGAAGGGTGTGAAATATGGGAGTGGACCAGAGCTGCAAGTGACACTGGCTTGGAAGACATTGATTCTATTACAAGCCAGGAAGAGAGGAAGCTCAGTGTATCTTGTTGTAACTAATATTGTATGGTTGTAAGATTGGCAGACCAATAATAGTACCTGAAATTGGGGAGGGTCTAAACGGACAGTCCACCTAGTGGTTTAGGCCTTTGTAAGATTTTTCTGCGCAGTCTTGGAGTTTTTTTTTTAAATCCCAGATGAATTCATAAAATAAAGTGTCTAATTTTGAGGGAGGCATTGAAATTATTAACTCTTGCAGCCAAAGTTAGATTCATCCCTAGATAAATTACCAAGTGGGGAAAAATTAGTGTTATACAAATCAATCTGTGACATTAACCCCAAAATGAATGAAACTACGTTCAGAGATCTTAAATGGTGAATTGCATTTTGCATAGGTGCATGTTGCCTTATTTAAGGGGAATAGTTCACTCTTAACAAAGTTTAGCTTATAGCCAGACATGAGAGCAAAACACTCCTGGGTTGTAGGGATAAGAGAAGTGGATGCCAGAAGATTGGAGCCACACAGCAGAAGGTTGTCTGCATACAAGGACACCCTCTGCTCTACATCATTCCTTCTAATACCAGAAACGCCTGCATGGGAGCGAGGTGTAATGGGGAGAGGCTTAATGGCAAGTTGGTTCCGAAAAATTGTGTGAGATCCTGTTTGGCAGAGTGATCCTCAGTGTTGCCAGGTAGAGACGTCCCCATTTGAGTTTAGAAAAGGAACGTTGCTGGCATTTGACTTGCCTGAATGCCACCCGCTTCATGGAAACAGACATCGTATAATCAAGGAAAACAGAGATCCAGCCTCTCTGGCTAGTTGCAGAATCTGGTTTCGGACCTAAAAGTAGTGAACTCTGACTATAAATGAACAAAGTGGTTTGCCATCTTTGGGCTTTATGCGTAGGGAGCAATGGGCATTATTGAGTATGGGCTTGTCCTGCAGACTGAGTAGTTTTTGCAAAAATTGGGCCATAAAGTCAACCATACGAGGGCCCTCTGGGATGCCTGTCACACGGATGTTGTTCTTCCTAGATCTTGCTACCAGGTCCTCGCACTTTTTGTCCGGTCGCATTAGAGTTGTGTAGTCAGCATAGCCACTGCAGATTCCAGCTCAGTAACAGACACTGTGGTCAGTGGATGCTTGTTCTAACTTTTGTATAGTTTCTCCCTGGGAGTCAATCTTCCGTTGTGTTGAGTCAATTGAACTCTCCAGCTCCTCTTTAATGGAAGACATCTCTGCACGGAATGTGGAGGATGATGAGTTGATTTTCAAAAAAATGTCAAGTTAAAGCGACTCCATCTCCATCATGGAAGAGAGTCTGTTTTGCACGTCGATTGCCTTTTATCGGTAAAGCCAACCAAAGTATTAATGCACCTCAGTCTAAAAGTTGTCCAACAAATGTTAAACAGTAAAAATAGGTAAATTTAAGTCAATTCTTCTCGGAGCATGGGGAGACATGTCCTACCTCCTCGACAAACCGGAAGTCCCACCGCTAAATGTTCACTAACAAAGTGTTTGATTCATTTTCCTACAATATTTGATCTTGCAATACAATGTCCACTGGTAGCAACTGCAGCATTATTGATCTTTTTTATGGTTATGTTTAGACTCTGGCAGCACTTGGTTACGGTTAGAGAAAGATCATGGTCTTGGTGTGATACAGAGCAAGTCTGCAGTGACTTGAAGCATGAAACACGTGTTTATTAACATTTAGTGAAACCACCATCTTTCATTAACTAAAGTGCTTTTGTTGCCTAAACCTGAAAACACACAGGACTCGGGATGTGAAGCTTAGTCTCTGGTGTCAACCATCCACCCCGACCTCTTCCCAACAAATTCAGTGCAGTACAAAAACATAGCACAGCATTACGCAACATAATATAATGTAAGAAATAGTAACTATATATATGTTGACACATACAGTATATGTATGTAAGATATAGCAATAGCATAGCTATGCTTCATATATATCATATGCATTTAAATTAATGTAGCAAATGACAAATTTTGATTAAATTGTTATGTAAACCTTTATGATAGATAGTGTTTACAAATATGACTGTAAATAAAAACATGGTAAAAGGATTTTATTACGAAAAAAAAAAAGAAGAACAGACAAAGAAATGTCTGAAATGTCTTAATTTCAGGCTGTGCACGGCCCCAAATCAAACTGAAACCATAAGTCTGGGGGACAAAAATAAGATTTTGAAAAGTGGAAATTACACCTTTAAGACCTGTTTTGCCTCCCAAATCATAATTGGCCCAATAACTGCAATGGTCTTTAGACAACTATCAATATCAGGGAGAAAGAATAACAGAAAAAGAAAGAACAGTTTGAAGAGATGTTGTGTGCAACAGCTTCAGCACACTGACCCACCAGGACGACTCCCATCTGTCTCCATTTATGAACTTTGAATCTAATCTGAGCTCCCTTTTATTCTTTTCAAGACCCCATTACTGTACAAGCAGCATGTGGTTAATGCAGCCGTTTTCATTATGAAGTAAATCACCTCTGAATCTGATCTAAAGCTGCAATCATCTGTTACAGGTCGATTTAATAGCTCCTGTACTTTAGTGCTAATAACGTTGCTCCTTAATAGCCCCGTCCCTTCAGAAACAACTCTTTCAAACCGGGGGCCATGTGGAAACAAGAAGCTAACACACTTTGGTGAGACGTTCACTGACTTTTTGCCCTGACACACACCACATACACTTTACTATGTGTCTTTGAGGAGAGGCAGCGCCATCACTCACTTACGTGTGTGTGTGTCTGTGTGAATATGTCCATGTGTGTGTGTGCGTGAATATAAATACATCCTTGACCTTTGTTTTCTTTGCACTTTTTCTCCAATGGGATACTGTTAAGAGTGGACTAACATACACACACATATATTCACACACACAGTGTAGTATTGCGGGCAGGATGGCGGGGTGGCAGCTGTTATTTATGTCTGCTTTCTTTAGCGAGGTTTCTCACAGGAACAGGAGCCGAGCAGGAATCCAACATTTCCTCTGAGCCCGTCATTTATCACTCTTTATTAATACAAACACACACACACATGCACACACAAATGCACAAATTGTAGACACAGATGCAGACCAGACAATTACACATACACAAATACGCATACATGCAAAAAATAGACACACTTATGCATGTCAGGTATGCATGGAGGATACAGACAATATCACACACACTGGCACAATAATACACACAGAAAAAAATTGTTTCCATTTGAATGTAGTGCAAATTTTAACCTACTTCCCAGAAAATCAGCAAAAGAAAATTCAGTTTCATGTGCATTTCCATCCACTGCTGTTAAGCGAATATCTAGTTGTTGAATTAAACAGTCAGATGTCATTAAACCATTGAGATGATGTCATTAAACGAACAGCAGTCAAACCGGCTCTTCCTCACTCATGCAATCAGTGTCCAACTTTAGAAAAGAAAGAAAGAAAAATGTCACAGAATTGAGACAAACGATTCAAAAACTTTATGATTTCAGTAACGGACAGAAAAAATCTGATTACATGTCTGTTACTATGAGTTCTCAGATTTAAATGTTAAAGCTCCTGTAAAGACAAATCCATGATTGGCTATTAATAATGTAATTTTGGATCTAATGTGCATGTAGTAAACACCTAAAAAGTATGAACATAACCTTTTGACATAACTATCTAATTCCTTAGAAAGTTTCTCTCCCTTCCCTTGTTACTGGGTTGCAGTTAGGCAGGGCTAATCAAGGTTATTAATTACATAATAAATACCTGCCCAATCATATTTAGGAGAAAGATGATTGATGTGGCTGTCCAGTCAAGCTGACTTCACAACACTTCATATCACCCATGAGAAAACAGTGTACTGCATTTTTCTTTTCTTTTAGCTAGATTGAGAATTCAAATTAGCCTGACATGGTTTGAAAGCTACTGTATTAAGCTAACTAGCTTAACCACTCAAATCTGTATTAATTACGGAGTTGATAAGTAGCTTTAAAATGAAGCATTGCAAAGCTAATGCTAACCATATCATGTTAGTGAATGGATGCTAAAACACTTAGCCTGGGAGCTATAGTTCAATAAATAAACAGATATGTGTGGCCTACCCTCGTCTGCTAGTTAGCTGATTAGTCAAGATAACTAGCAGACTACTGGCGTAGTTGATAATAAATTCAAAATTTTCGCAACTGTAAATATGCAGTGCATCACTCTAAATATGCTTCAAACACTCTGTCAAATACATAAATATAAAATAGAATCAAACAATAAAAGAAACTCAATTTAAAATATTAAAAACTCAGATAAAACCTTACGATATTTAACCTGACGTCAGAATAACTATCTCATAAAAGTACAGTTTTTTAACTTAATTAATGGATACTTAAAAAAAAAAAAAAATCTACTCCTGCTAAAACCTTTGCTTTACTTTAAGAAATAATGTCATAATGCTGCTGTAATACAGATAATCACATTTATATTTACAACATTATATTGCTAATTTCAAGTGATATGAAGTATAATTGGAGGAGTTTTTAAGTATTTTTTACATTAATCATGCAAATTTGATGGCTATGTAATATAAAACAAGGATATATCCTCCAACAACAAATTGGATTTAGCTTCACAAAGCTTTAGCAAACACTTTACTAACACAGATAATTAGGTTTATATTTACAAAAATCTACAGTTAATGTAAGACCGCTATAATTGATATGATGTTATGTACACGGCCACAGTAGCTCTGTATGTCTGCAGTGAAACCAGAGAGCTCACAGAGAAACTTGATCCATCATTATAGATACAGTTATTTTAATAAGTTAACAACATATAGACAGCAGGAGATTTGTGTGATTTGAAGGCTACCTGTGGAGACAATTTACTAACAAAAACTAAGAAAAGAGACAAATAGTTAGAAAACATGATGGATCATGTAGAGTCTGTGTGTATTGTTACGTTTGATAAAATGGAGGTCAGAACTAAAACATGATGACAATAAATCTGAACACGTTTCCTGCTTCACTTTTTATTGGTTTCCACACAAAGTTTTCCAGTTGAAAAGAATCACAGCAGGTTACAGGTTACATGAACATCCAGCAAACATCAGGAATCATTTACATTTTCTACATTTAGCAGGTTTTCTTATTCAGAGAGAAACAGCAGAGAAAACTTCAGCTCTTAAATCAACAACATGAACCCAAACTCACATGTCCACCTTAAATAAAACTCCTCCTCTGATTAAATGACAGAATTCAACTGATGAAAACTGAATAAAAACACTTTTTTACAGACAGAATTATTTGGGCTTCATCACATCAGATGAAAAATTGTAAAAATATTTTGAATTATTTCATATACAGTTTTACATACAGTATATTTAATTAAACAATAAATTACTGTGAACTGTGATTTAAAATAAAGTTCATCATGCAGTAATTGATTCTTGGCTGCTGGTCTTCATGGCTCCACACAAAGTCAACATCAGAAAACATGAACAACCATTTAAAATGACACAGTATCAATAAAAAACTAAAGGCTGAAGAGACCAAATATAAATCTCAGAAAATAAATCGAATCATTTTTGTTTGTTTGTTTGTTTTGTTAGTTTGACAAAAACAGCAACAAGTGAAACAACATGAACATATTTTGGAATAATGAGACAGCAGGAGGACAGAAGCTTCAGAGGTTAAATTCAGCAACTTTTCCCTTTAAGAAATAAATGAGAGTAATTATAAGAACCATCATCATCGTCTCTAACTGCTCTGTTCCACTGTCACAGAGACCTTCAGTGGGGAAATCTTCAGTTCATTCACAGTGTTAATGTAGGGAAACAATCTGTCAGTGAAAGTGTGTGTGAAGGTGTGTATGTGTGTGTTAGTATCAGGATCAGAGAAGGACAGATTTCCTCTGTTCCAGTCCAGATTCACTCTGATCCTCTGGAACTTCTTCTTCACTGGGAGAACAGTGTCTGGAGTTGATGGTGACAATGCTGAGTATTTATCATCATGGAACCCTATTCTCCATAATCCAGACTCTATGGCTCCCTTCCTCTGGACAGACTCTGATAACACACCCAGTCTCCAGTATATATTTTCTCCAACCTCGACATCCCAGCTGTGAGACCCTGAATTAAAGCCCTCAGAGCCCAGAACAGAGAAGAAGTTAAACCTCTCTGGATTATCAGGAAGCTGCTGTTTCTCTACTCCATATCTCACACTGGTCAGATCTTCAGACAAGATGAGTTGTGGATAAACAGTGTTTGGATCCAGAATGACAGGAGTGTAGGAGACCATCTCCTTCATCTTGTTCCAGATGTTGAAGGTCAGGTTGCCCAGGTGTTTGGCCTGGTCTATCAGAGCTCCTGAGAGCAGCTGTGGATCATCCAGCAGGGGGCAGCGCTGGACTCTTTCCACTGCAGCCTTGTAGTTGTGCAGGAATGAGACGTCTTCAGCTCTCAGCTCCTCCTCTGTTGCTCTGATTGTGTGTGAAAGAGCTGCTATCTCTCTGCTCAGAGCCTCCATCTTCTCCTTCATCATCTGACTCTTCTGCTCCTCTTCCTCCCTGAGAGCAGCCATCCTGGCCTCCTCTTCCTCTTCTAGAAACTGGTGAAGCTTCTTAAACTGCTCCTTAATCTGCCTCTCTGTGTGTTGGGCCTGGACCTTAATGTGTTCTGCTGTTTGATCAAACTTCACTTTAACTTGTTCAAGAACCTTTAACTTCTCTTTTAAGGGCTTCAGAGTTTCCTCAAGTATCTTCTTGTGTTGTCGTGCAGCTTCATCAATGGGTCTGAATCTGTGGTTGGTGTGTTTTTCTGAATCTCTGCAGACGACACACACTGGCTGCTGATGGTCCAGACAGAAGAGTTTGAGTTTCTCAGAGTGCAGACTGCAGAGAGCCTCTGAAGCTCTCTGATCTCTGTCCTGTAAGAAGGACTCACACAGGTTCTTTAACACCAGACTAACAGGTGGTTCTCCCTTTGAGGATCTTCTCTTACAAACTGGACACTCACGTGTTGATTTCTCTCTCCACCAGCTCTTCAGACAGTCTTTACAGAAGCTGTGGCTACATGACAGAACAACAGGATCTCTAAAGATGTCATGACAGACCGGACAGCAGAGATCCTCCTCTGATCTGGAAGCCATTTTGTCTCCGAGTGAAGCTGAAAACACAGCAGACAGTTAGTACAGTCAGTCATGGCTCCCCTCCCTCCTCTACTAACTTCACTGACATTTACTTTCACTTTGACTCCAGTTTCTAGTCAAACTCACATTCAGTGTGTGGAGAGTCAGCAGGTTGAAGCAGCAGAGTTCTAGTTTTCCACTTTTCTCTCCTGTAGCTGTACTCACTCAGAGGAAGTTGTTAGTTTGGTCTGAAGGTGAATCTGATCGTCTGTTTTTCAGTCTGTGTGTCTCCTTAGAGACGAAGAATAAACTGTTTCCTGCTTTGTCTCAGGTGAGTCAGCTGAGGGGTGGAGCTTTGTCAGACCTCCTCTAATAAATGCTGCTGCTTCACATGTAACACAGTGTGTTTCATTCCGGTGTTCAAAAACACACCTACCATCATATCTACAGGTCACAGACTAATAGATTTTATCTGATTTTATCTGTACAGTACAGAACTTCATGACCTTTATGAAGCTTAGAAAATAAACTGTCATTCAGAGGCTCCGTGGTTCTGTTGTAATGGATCTTTTATTGTGCAGGAAGTTCAGGTTCACATAGCAATAGTGTAGGCAGAAAGTATATTTTGGGTGGACTATCTTTTTCCAGAACCAACTTATGAAAAGTTAGAAGAAGAAAAAAGAACAAACAGACAAACTGAAAAATGAGCAACCAGTTTACTTTACAATGTTTAAAGAAAAACACAGCAGACGAGATATTAAAAGAGGGAGTCAGTTGTGTTTCCTGCTGTAGAAAGTGTCTCAGTTACTTTCACTTTGACTCGTGTTTTCTCAGTCAACAGCAGGTTGAAGTTGAACTATTTCACTACTTCAGGTCTTCAGTGCTTCCTGCTGTAATTGTCCTCTCTCAGTTTAAATCACAGCTTTGTAATGAAGGTAAATCTTACCGTCTGTCTGCCTCCTTCCAGTGAAGCTGAACAGTAAGAACCTGTTTCCTGCTTTGTGTCAGATGATGCCCTGTTAGAGGTGGAGCTTATTAAAGGAACAGATGATAAATATGATGAATACGATCCATTGCACTGCTTTGAGATCACATCATAATATCAACATAACTTTCACGGGAAGAGCACAAAGAGAAGATGATGATGTGATGAAGCTCTGTCAGCTGTCTGCATCTCAAATGGAAAAACACACAAGAAACCAAACTCGTCTCCACTGTTATTCTACTGGTTTTTACTTTGGTTTGTTTTTCATGGAGTTAAAGAGACATGAAAAACATGACAACACTAGTACCAACACAACTGTAGCACCACTAATAAAAACTCACAGTAACATGACATCAGCTATATATTACCCTGCTAAATAAAAGCTGTTTTTGTAAGTTAGGATAAAACGGGAGGAGTTTGGGTGTGTTCTGGAGGATTTCACACTGAATTATTGATGAATATTATATTCTTTTGGGACTTTAGGTGTGGCTGGTGCTTTGCAGTCTGCATCTCCTGAAGTCTAATTCTGAGTTTTACACACCAAAAATCACACTTCAGAGTCACCGGGGCCTAACATTTCACATTAAAGCTGTAGATACATTCTTTTCATAAAGTCCAAGCATTTCATGATATTTTCTGATTGATAACGGTTAAGCAGTTTACATATGCTTCATAATAAGTCAGTTCATCTAATAACAAACATTAACCTTCATATTAACACTTCATGATGTCTAAGCATACAACCTTCATTGGTTCAACTTTCTCAAACTATTTACACATTTTAAACCATCTACTGAAATAAACTTTAATACTATAGTGAAAGGAACTAAAGTTAGGCAACACTTATGTGATTAGATTACTTTCAGAAACATATTTAAATATAAATTGAACATAACTCTTACTCCATAATAAAAAGTATTCAACATGACTATTGTTTAACAATAAAAGAAAACTTTAAACTCAAATCCTTCAAACATTATATCTTTACATTCCTAATACTTCAGAAACTTCATTCTTTCAACACACCTGCTCGTCTAATTTAACTATTAAAATATGATTGTCTATGAGGTTAATAGATCATGAGTAATAAATACTTGGATGATTTTACAATACAAATATATGGTTATCAAACATTCATTAACTCTTCACATAAGGGAATTTAACTCTTGTCAATAGAGGGCGGTATGGTTAACTGTAGTGCAAAGGTTAATACAATCTAAGTCCTATATCTCTTTAGTAGACAGTCATACACCCATGAAAGTTATACCATTCTTCTTGTATTTATATGACAAATAACATGATATAAGTTGCCTAATGATTAGACATTTAATTTAAATGAATTTCAGGTTTGCCTCAGATTTGCAGGGAGGCTTCACAAAGTCCTCAGGAATGTGGGTTAGTTTTATGGCTTTGGTTACTAACATCTGATACACTTGAGTACATACGTGGTTGCCTTTTCATTTTCGCAGATCCTACTGTGCTCAGTTTACGCAGTTGTCAGCTGATTAGGGTACGTGGTCAAGCCATGACACTTTACTGTTCACCATTCATGCTTTCCAATCATTCATCCTAAATCTTTCAAAGAATTTCTCTGCTCTGAGATTACAGACTTGGCTGGATTTGCCATGTCTGATTTTGTACAATTTAGGTAAAAAAAAAGTAATTTGGTTATTGAATTTGTTTCCTCGTATCAAAATCAGAATTGTTCATTTCAGAGAACCTACTAAAAGGTGTTCAATTTTCAATTTCTTTGTGAGTTACTGTGTCAAATATATATGATTCTATCATTTCTAAAGTCATATAAATAATATAATAATAAAAGAATTTTGTACAAGACTAGATGGTTGCATCACAAAACATAATGTACTGTGTGAACAGCAATATTGATTTAGAACTAATAGGACACTTTGTTTGCACTTATAGAATTGGTAGACGAGATAACTACAGCAATAGAAAATAAATATGTAATATTGTATTTCTGGATCTCAAAAGAAACATTTGGCACGGTAGACCATGTCTAATGATGACAAAATTACAGAGATATGGAAGTAGAGGGACAGTATTCTCCTGACTTACCCGCTACTTCAAGAAGGGATATCAGTATGTTCAGATACAATATTTTAAATCACAATTACTGAAGGTTACTTGTGCGGTTCCCATGGCTCAGTGTTGGGACCACTGTTGTTTATTTTGTACATAAATACATATGTGAAGTGTTCTATTTACAGATAATACAAGTTTCCTCTGTTGTTGGGACAACTTGGACCAAACTTTTGAAGAGGAATTGTAAAAGCTAAAGAGTGATTTTGATGCAAATAAACTATACTGAATTTAAGTAAAATGAAATTTATAATCTTTGGTAATCATTCAAAAACTCAAATAAGAAAATCATGATAAATGATGTAGAAATCGAAAGAGTGACTGAAATTAAATTTCTTGGAGTGACAATAGATAATAAATTGTGCTGGAAGCTATATATAAATTATATTAATGTAAAATATCAAAATAAATTGCAATACTATATAAAGCCAAAGATTTTCTAAATCGAGCTTCATTATACACTTTACATTGTTCCTTTATAGTTCCATACATACTAACTCACTGTAGAAGATTGGAGAAATACATATAGACAAACACTAAACCAATCTTCATCCATAAAAAGATAAAGCCATATGAATTGTAAACAACACTACTTATAGAGAACCAGCAAATCCATTCTTTATTAAATTAAAAGCACTAAAATTCAAAGATTTGGTCGACTTCAAAACTGCCCAAATCATGTACAGACAAAACTCAACAATTACCTAACAGTGTCCAAGGCTTGTTTCGACTCATAGGAAGTAAACATGACCTAAGAGGAACTTGTAACATTTTGTTTGTTTCCAACCTGAATGATTTGTTCTTGTTTGAAGATTTTGTTTTGATGCTCTTGCCTATACATTTGTAATTCATTGCTTCTTGCTTATAGGTTTTAATTTGTTTGTTTTCTAAAATGTTCGAAAATGTTTGAATTAAAGTTTCACAAGTTTATCTTTATTCTATTCAATGAGTGTTAGGAATAGGATGAATTCTATGTAAGTAACAGTCTGGGTTACTTATTGTTTAATGAAGTTAAGTCAGTTATCAAAGGTTCCCCCACTGTGACAGTCACCAAAGAAGCCAACTCTGAAACTACAATTTCTGCCGTACAGTCCCCTGACACCCTGTTTCACAATCCACAGCTGCAGCAATGTGGATTTAGAAAGACAGGCATCCAGAGGCAGTGAAACTGATGAGAGAATCAGAAAAAGCTAAAACTGGTAAACTCCACAGTGGTTCTGGATAATTACTTTCAATGTTCACTTAGTGTAGTATTAGGATGTCAGAGGAAAGAGAAAGATAATCTTATTTTATTTACTTATTTATTATGATTTTTTTTTCTTGTAATCTAAGTGTGAAATTTAATCTCAAATTAATTAATTAATGGTGTGAATAGTGAGAACTAATGGCAAATTTCGAATAGTATACTATAGTTTGAGTACAATAGATTTTAGTCATTAAGGTCAGCTATTTTAAGTTAGTCTAATATTGATTCCACAATTGATGTGGATAGTCAGACAACAATTTCAGTACAGAAGCTAAAGTATCAAAATCCATAGCATTAACATTCAAATAATTTGTTCTGGTTCAAATTGTTAGAGTTCTCATTTGACTCACACAATAGCCTGTAAATGTTTTAAAAAGAAGTTCACATGCCAAATTCAGTTAATTAAATCCAAATAGGGTGCTGTAGCTTATTGTACTTCTGTAAATAGCAGATAAGGGTGTCCTGGAAGTTGTAAATGCAGATTCTTTGGCTTCGCCCACTGATATGCACTTGCTGCTAACCTAGGCAGGGGTGACTACGGAACTTCGTGGCAGTCAGGCTAGCCTTAAGGTCTTTCAATTATATGTATGCAATAAGTTCATACGTGCTGAAATCTCACAGCCACGTTCAGTAATTGGGGCACCATTAGTACTTCAATTCAACAAGTTGCACTTAACTTGTTCACAATTATTATCATCCGCTCTGGAGTCTCGCAGCAGTGGGTTCATTAATTAACGTTAATCCACACAGGGTCTTGTCTTATATCTTCACCTTAGCCTTTAACTAGCTTTTGTCTCAGTCTGCTTTGCACTTATGCACTTACACAGCTGCACTTCTTTTAATAATGTTGAATTTTACTTCATTGTATACATTCTACGCATTCTATGTTTTCACTTTATTTTATCTTATGTTTATTTACATTATCACCATGTTTTTATTTTCCTTCTGATATACATTTACATAATTTGTTAAATGTATGTCTTTTGTGATTTGCAGCACTTGGTGCATGTTATTTCTCTTGTTGCAAGCACTTTGAGCTGCATTATTATCATTATTACGATTATTATTTTTGTATGAAAGGTGCTATACAAATAGCGCTATTATTATTATTATTATAGTGTCCTTTCAATTGCGCATGGCAGCGCAGAACAATAACTGGGCGCCACTAACACCAACTTCATTCTAACAGTTTACACAGAGATCAATTGACAAGTTTAAACAAACAGATATATGTGTCACCAAGCATTACGGCAGCCAAATTATATCATGTTATCACCACAAACAGCAGCCAACACATGAAACAACCAGTTCAGCTATAATAGCTAATAAGTTCATGCTAGCAGGCTAAAGGCTAATGCTAGCGCTAACAGCTAAAGTCTGTTAAAACAAAGATTGCAAATCACAACTGGGATTATTATTTTCATCACTATCTCACAGTAAATACAAGCAAACCTTGACTGGCCTTCAAATGATTTCCTGGACTTCTGATGAGTTTCTAGCAATGTTAAGCAGCTATCATTAAAGCTAACGTTGTTTGTTTACAAGTCATTTCAGACTGCTCCGACAGAGTCTTTAGGCAGGCTTCACTTCTAGTTCGCAGTATTGCTCTCAGACAGCAGGTAGAGGTTCAGTTTCAAACATTCTTCTTCTTCTTCTTCTTCTTCTTCTTCTTCTTCTTCTTCTTCTTCTTCTTTTTCTTCTTCTTCTTGAGCTTAAGTTGCGGATTCAGGCTTTAGTTGGCTTGTATTAACTTAAGATGAGTGTTGTAACGTTTAGTCTGACTACGCTCAAGTCTTCAGCGGTGTCTACTTCAAAATAATATGCTGTACGTGTTTACTTCAAAACTAAATTACTATACATGGAAATACGAGACTTAATGTTACTAATTATGTCTAAATAATGTTACAAAAACAAATTAACTTGTTGCAATACAAGATTAAATAGGATATATTTAGTTGAAGAACAAATTAAAGAGATGTCATTAGAATTTCTTGAGTTCTTGGAGGCCAGCTCAAAGAGGAATCTCTTTGAATCGGTAGAAAACTGCTTTGTTTTTATTGATTGATCTGTTGATTTTATGTACATGGCCACAGTAGCTCTGTATGTCCGCAGTGAAACCAGAGAGCTCACAGAGAAACTTGATCCATCATTATAGATACGGTTATTTTAATAAGTTAACAACATATAGACAGCAGGAGATTTGTGTGATTTGAAGGCTACCTGTGGAGACAATTTACTAACAGAAACTGAGAGAAAAGAGATGAATAGTTAAGAAAGATGATGGATCCTGTAGAGTCTGTGTATATTGTTACGTTTGATAAAATGGAGGTTAGAACTAAAACATGATGACAATAAATCTGAACACATTTCCCGCTTCACTTTTTATTGGTTTCCACACAAAGTTTTCCAGTTGAAAAGAATCACAGCAGGTTACAGGTTACATGAACATCCAGCAAACATCAGGAATCATTTACATTTTCTACATTTAGCAGGTTTTCTTATTCAGAGAGAAACAGCAGAGAAAACTTCAGCTCTTAAATCACCAACATGAACCCAAATTCACATCCACTTTAAAACTCACATGTCCATCTTAAATAAAAACCCTCCTCTGATTAAATGACAGAATTCAACTAATCAAAACTAAATAAAAACACATTTACAGATAGAATTATTTTGACTTCATCACATCAAATGAACAATTGTAGAAATATTTTGAATTATTTCATATAGAGTTTCACATACAGTATATTTAATTAAATTATCAAATAAATGAGAGTAATTATAAGAACCATCATCACCATCTCTAACTGCTCTGTTCCACTGTCACAGAGACCTTCAATGGGGAAATCTTCAGTTGGAGTTTATTCACAGTGTTAATGTATGGAAACAGTCTGTCAGTGAAAGTGTGTGTGAAGGTGTGTATGTGTGTGTTAGTATCAGGATCAGAGAAGGACAGATTTCCTCTGTTCCAGTCCAGATTCACTCTGATCCTCTGAAACTTCTTCTTCACTGGTAGAACAGTGGAGAGAGCTGGTGGTGACCATGCTGAGTATTTATCATTATAGAACTCTATTGTCCATAATCCAGACTGTATGATTCCCTTCCTCTGGACAGACTCTGATAACACACCCAGTCTCCAGTATATATTTTCTCCAACCTCGACATCCCAGCTGTGAGTCCCTGAGTTAAAGCCCTCAGAGCCCAGGACAGAGACATAATAATCAAACCTCTCTGGATTATCAGGAAGCTGCTGCTGTTTCTCTCCATATCTCGCACTGGTCAGATCTTCAGACAGAATGAGTCTTGGATAAACAGTGTTTAGATCCAGAATGACAGGAGTGTATGAGACCATCTCCTTCATGTTATTCCAGATGTTGAAGGTCAGGTTGCCCAGGTGTTTGGCCTGGTCTATCAGAGCTCCTGAGAGCAGCTGTGGATCATCCAGCAGGAGGCAGCGCTGGACTCTTTCAACTGCAGCCTTGTAGTTGTGCAGGAATGAGACGTCTTCAGCTCTCAGTTCCTCCTCTGTTGCTCTGACTGTGTGTGAAAGAGCTGCTATCTCTCTGCTCAGAGTCTCCATCTTCTCCTTCATCATCTGACTCCTCTGCTCCTCTTCCTCCCTCAGAGCAGCCATCCTGGCCTCCTCTTCCTCTTCTAGAAACTGGTGAAGCTTCTTAAACTGCTCCTTAATCTGCCTCTCTGTGTGTCCGGCCTGGACCTTAATGTGTTCTGCTGTTTGATCAAACTTCACTTTAACTTGTTCACAAACCTTTAACTTGTCTTTTAAGGGCTCCAAAGTTTCCTCAAGCATCTTCTTGTGTTGTCGTGCAGCTTCATCGATGGGTCTGAATCTGTGGTTGGTGTGTTGTTCTGAATCTCTGCAGACGACACACACTGGCTGCTGATGGTCCAGACAGAAGAGTTTGAGTTTCTCAGAGTGCAGACTGCAGAGAGCCTCTGAAGCTCTCTGATCTCTGTCCTGTAAGAAGGACTCACACAGGTTCTTTAACACCAGACTAACAGGTGGTTCTTCCCTGGAAGATATTCTCTTACAAACTGGACACTCATGTGTTGGTTTCTCTCCCCACCAGCTCTTCAGACAGTCTTTACAGAAGCTGTGGCTACATGACAGAACAACAGGATCTCTAAAGATGTCATGACAGATCGGACAGCAGAGATCCTCCTCTGATCTGAAAGACATTTTGTCTCCAAGTGAAGCTGAAAACACAGAAGACAGAAAGTACAGTCAGTCATGGCTCCCCTCCCTACTCTACTAACTTCACTGAAATTTACTTTCACTTTGACTCCAGTTTCTAGTCAAACTCACATCTGTCTGTTTTTCAGTCTGTGTGTCTCTTTAGAGAACATCCTGCTTCGTCTCAGGTGAGTCAGCTGAGGGGTGAAGCTTTGTCAGACCTCCTCTAATAAATGCTGTTGCTTCACATTTAACACAGAATGTATTTCATTGAAAAGAAAAACACAGCAGACAAGACATTAAAACAGGAAGTCAGTTGTGTTTCCTGCTGTAGAAAGTGTCTCAGTTACTTTCACTTTGACTCGTGTTTTCTCAGTCAGCAGCAGGTTGAAGTTGAACTATTTCAGTACTTCAGGTCTTCAGTGCTTCCTGCTGTAATTGTCCTCTCTCAGTTTAAATCACAGCTTTGTAATGAAGGTAAATCTTACCGTCTGTCTGCCTCCTTTCAGTGAAGCTGAACAGTAAGAACCTGTTTCCTGCTTTGTGTCAGATGATGCCCTGTTAGAGGTGGAGCTTATTTAAGGAACAGATGATAAATATGATGAATATGATCCATCGCACTGCTTTGAGATCACATCATAATGTCACCATAACTTTCATGGGAAGAGCACAAAGAGAAGATGATGATGTGATGAAGCTCTGTCAGCTGTCTGCATCTCAAATGGAAAAATACACAAGAAACCAAACTCATCTCCACTGTTATTCTACTGGTTTTTACTTTGGTTTGTTTTTCATGGAGTTAAAGAGACATGACAACACTAGTACCAACATAACTGTAGCACCACTAACAAAAACAGTGAAAGTGAAATACAAATAAACAAGAAAGCCAACATCAATAAATAAAGTCAATAAAAATCACTAATATGTTTTGGATATTTTAATTAAATTTCTCTGAAAATTATCTAATGGGTTTCAGATCATTTTAAAAAAGTAAACTGAGAAAAACTTTGCAGCTGATTTTTTCTCAAACTTTACATTCTTATAGTTGTATATTCTTATTCAGTGTATCATGTATCTATCAGATGTCTGATGATATCTGGTGATATCAACAAATTCTGGCTCATGTAAGTGTTTTATTTCTTATACAATGATTTTTAGTGCCTAAGCACAAAACTACTCCCCTGAGACTGAAAACATGATGCTGTTATTAGTCTTTGGAGCCGTTTCTAAACAAACTAACATGACCAAACGCTTCATGATGAAGGAACATGTCACCCAGTGCAGCAGTGTGGCTCACTAACGTGTTTTTAATAGTTTCTGGACAACAACGGAAGAATAAGATATATTAGGCTTTGATACACACACAATACTTGTTAGTAGATCAATTCATTGTTGGTTTGGATCCAAAAATGAGATTTGTTGACAAGAAGAAATACCAACAATGGTATATCTGAGGTGTAATTCACTCTGCAAAGCCATGTGACACACAGGTGCTATAGTACCTGATCCTGCCACACTGTGTCATGTGATAGTTCCTGATATTTGCTAACAATCTTCTAATTTTCTATATCTTTTAATGCCATGAACAAACCAGGACTTTGGGGTTCTCCCAGAATTTTAAGTTTGGCATGGCAGGTTAAAAAAATAAACTACACTGTAAAAAACTTACTGTAATTCATTTTACAGTAAGTTACCTGTCAATTACTGCCAGTTAATTACTGTCATTTATTTTACAGTAAGTTACCTGTCAATTGCTGCCAGTTAATTACTGTAAATATAAACACAGTGCACTTACTGTAAAATAAATTACAGTAAGTGTACTGTGTTTTTATTTACAGTAGCAACTATAAAATGAAACAGTATTTTAATGGTACTGTATCTACTGTTACAGTAGCTGTATGTAACTGTAAAATAAAATACAGTAATCTTATGCTACTGTGTAATGGATTACAGTGCCAGACATTTTGCAGTAAATTAGATTACAGTTATTCATATAATGCTGTAAACTTTCAAACCACTTTTAAATTTCAATAAATGAGTACAGAACTAACTCTTTAAATGACAATTATTCATTGTTAACTGTTGAACAGAAACTACTACATTTTACTTATTACTTATTTTCACTGTGCACAGGGATTGTGCACCATGTTTACAGAAATCTAATGGCCTTCTTCCATATGGCAGAAATACCCACATTGAATAGTGAACCGCTGCCATTAAATCTGTGATGCACAGTGCAAATGGTTTTCCCTCAGACAGGACAGCAGAACAAAATAAGTTGTTTACCATTAATGACGTAAAAGAGCCTGTTGCCTGCAGTTCTACGTCTACCAGCTCACTGCAGCTGATTCCTCTTTTACCAATTCTCCTTTGCAATATATAAAACTGATCTGCTGACCAAATGGCACAAACCCATTTTGCATAGACCAATGTTTACTGACCAATACTGCAGTCTGTTTTACATTTCCTGTGCATGCTTCATAATAAAAGCCACACAGTGGTTCACCAGTGAGAAGCTTTTAATATGAAGTAGCAACAGCAGGAAATATTCTGACTGCATGGGCTTATTTAACACAGCTTAATTAAACACAGTAAATGAGAATATAGTAAATAAAAGTGAAGTAAATAAATGTTTTCTTTCCAATGTTTGCCATTAAAGAAGCAGGGACCATATGCAACGTTCTGTCCTCTAAATATCATTCTGTAACAAAGTTTTCAAATGTGTATATTACAGCAAATATTACAATGACAACGTTAAAGATACAATATGTAAAAAGCTTGTTTAAATCTGTAACCACAGTTAAACAAATCATCATGAAAAAAATAATACAGATGCCATTTAATAAGCCCACCACAAGTTAAAAAAAAACAAAAAACAAAATCAAATCACTGAACTTGATATATATATATATATATATATATATATATATATATATATATATATATATATATATATATATATAGACACTGACAATAGACACTGTCATTTCCTTGAAACAAAACACTCTCAGGTAATCTAAACATGGATATTCAGCTGTGGGAGATGTCACCAGGTACTCAGGTGTCCATAGAGTCTTTAAAATTATGTTTGTGGATGCGTACTTGTCTGTAAAGAGTCCAACAGCCCACCTCAGTCCACTTTACATCACAAGTCCACTGGGCCAATAGGCTTTGGATGCAGGTCAGGAACCGCTGGGTGATTTCACTTTGATCCTCCACTGCTGCTTCGTGTTCTTCAGCAAATTGGATGTTTTACCATTACTGTCAGTGTAATAGCCAACCTATGATCAAAATACATGTTTTTAAGACTCTCAAAGTAAGCTTTTGTAGAATAGGCTACACCTAACAAGATTTTAATTACCTATTGTAACAAACATTTAAATACATCTTAACAGCAAGATTAACAATCACAGGGAAAATGCACGTAAAATGAATCTAAAAACAATAGGATGTGATGTAAAAATGTTGATGAGCAATACCTTTTGAACGGGCTCCAGCAATGTCATTGTTTCCTCCTGATATTCAACTGTGAACCTTTAGCAAGATGTGAAGATGGTAGCCAAGGTGGTGGTGAAGTCAGGTCTTCATCAGCAGCATCCATTTAGTCATACACGGGATCTCAGGTTCAGGTTCTCCTGATGAATAATAATCAAGCACTGAATTAACAACAGTTCTATTACCATAAAGTTTTTACTGTTTTTTACTGTTTTCTCTGTGAAAACTAAGAAGCTTATACAACAGAGACAATATCATTTTTGAGCTAGTACATGAGAACAGATCTAAGCAGATGACTGCTGAGATGCTTGTGGTTAAGCCAAAATAAATATAAAATATAAATATAAAATATCTAAAAACAGGCACATAGTATAACAAGCACAGCTGCCACAAGCGCTTACTAACTTGGCTTTGTCTGTGGATTTTAAATCTTACCTTGCACAGTGAGACCTGGGATGATGGAGAGACTGGTCTCTGGCATCAGCAGGAGTGGTCATCAGCTGTGAGGAGTAGAAATAAGATGAAGAAAGGCATCAGGATTAAGAGCCGTGCATCACTTTGGAAAACATTATTTTTACTGAGGGTGTTTGCTTTTTAATTAATAGTCCTTTACATATATATACATATACACACACACACACACACAAACATACATAAATACATATACATCTTGGAACACAGTAAATTCACACACAGCAGACCATTTTGCCTTCTCTATCAGACCTAATGTTAAAATAATTAACTATTAAGTTGCAGGGATGAAAAACAGAGGGTGATGTTTTCACAGTTGAACTAGTCTAACAGTGTTGAGTTAGCCAGGGAGTGACACAGGCTTAACACACATTACAGTGCTCTCACATGTGCTATGAAGGCAGAATACATAAAGCTAACATCTTTAACATTAAGGCATGATGACAAGTTATATTTGTGACATGAAGCGGCATTTATGAATGTTCCAAGTTTGTTGCGTCCTTTATTTCAGAGTATTCTGCAATTAAATGTTAGCTGGTGAAGTTAACAAGCTGTAGGAGGTCAGAAAGTCCACATTATCCATCTATGATACCGTATGACAATCTTACGCTGAAAAAAAACGGACAAGAACATGAGTACTCTTAAAAAGAAAATCCTTTAAAGTAAAAAAAGATAATGTAGTAATCCAAAGAGCTGTTAAATCCCAAACCGGCTGCAGTGAAGTAAATTCCTTCAGCGCCCACATTGACTCAGTGACACTATTCACATGATGTTTTTCTTTGGCTCAACCAATCATCTCATGACTTCACTGACAGCCTGTCATGACCTGATAAACATTGAGACAAATTTAAAAACTGAAAGTAAGAGCCTGCAGAAGCATCAACAAACAAGGTCTCATCTTGAAGTATTTCAATTCATATGAAAAGAATAATTATTTCAAACTTATGTTTAAATTATTTAATCTGCACCATGAATTTGAGGATTTTATTTGAAGGTATTACAAAATAACCTTCAAATTAGTGATTTTCTTTACAAAAGGGAAAGCTGCGACCTTAAATAAGTAATTATTAGTAACATAATGGTGTCTGCAGTAATATGAATATTACTGTGATTTTCCACAGTAACATAATGGTTACTGTGAATTTCTACAGCAACATAATGGTTATTGTGATTTTCTACAGTATCATAATTCTTACTGTGATTTTCTACAGTAACATGATGGTTACTGTGATTTTCTACAGTAACATAATGGTTACTGTGAATTTCTACAGCAACATAATGGTTATTGTGATTTTCTACAATATCATAATTCTTACTGTGATATTCTACAATAACATGATGGTTACTGAGATTTTCAACAGTACTATGATGGTTACTGTGATTTTCTACAGTATCATAATGCTTTCTGTGATTTTCTACAGTGACATAATGGTTACTGTGATTTTTTACAGTAAGGCATGGTTACTGTGATTTTTTACTGTACTATGATAGTTACTGTGATTTTCTAGAGTAACATAATGGTTACTGTGATTTTCTACTGTAGTATAATAGTAACAGTGATTTTCTACAGTATCATAATGCTTACTGTGATTTTCTACAGTATCATAATGCGTATTGTGATTTTCTACAGTAACATGATGGTTACTGTGATTTTCTACAGTGTCATAATGGTTACTGTGATTTTCTACAGTAATATGATGGTTGCTGTGATTTTCTACAGTATCATAATGCTTTCTGTGATTTTCTATAGTAACATGATGGTTACTGTGATTTTCTACAGTAGTATAATGGTGACTGTGATTTTCTACAGTAGTATAATGGTGACTGTGATTTTTACAACAACGTGTGGTTACTGTGATTTTCTACAGTAGTATAATGGTGACTGTGATTTTTTACAATAATATATGGTTACTGTGATTTTCTACAGTACTATGAAAGTTACTGTGATTTTCTACAGTATCATAATGCTTTCTGTGATTTTCTACAGTAACACAATGGTTACTGTGATTTTCTACAGTAAGGTATGGTTACTGTGATTTTTTACTGTACTATGATAGTTACTGTGATTTTCTACAGTAACACAATGGTTACTGTGATTTTTTTACAGTAAGGTATGGTTACTGTGATTTTCTACTGTAGTATAATAGTAACAGTAATTTTCTACAGTAACATAATGCTTTCTGTGATTTTCTACAGTAACATAATGGTTACTGTGATTTTCTGCAGTAGTATAATGGTGACTGTGATTTTTTACAGTACTATGATAGTTACTTTTGGTTACTGTGATTTTTTACTGTAGTATAATAGTGACTGTGATTTTCTACAGTATCATAATGCTTACTGTGATTTTCTACAGTAACATAATGCTTTCTGTGATTTTCTACAGTAACATAATGGTTACTGTGATTTTCTACAGTAGTATAATGGTGACTGTGATTTTTTACAGTAACATAGTTACTGTGATTTTCTACAGTAACATGATGGTTACTGAGATTTTCAACAGTACTATGATAGTTACTGTGATTTTCTACAGTATCATAATTCTTACTGTGATTTCCTACAGTAACATGATGGTTACTGTCATTTCCTACAGTAACATGATGCTTACTGTGATTTTCTACAGTAGTATAATGGTGACTGTGATTTTTTACATTAACATAGTTACTGTGATTTTATACAGTACTATGATAGTTACTGTAATTTTGTACAGTGCTATAATAGTTACTGTGATTTTCTACAGTATCATAATTCTTACTGTGATTTCCTACAGTAACATGATGGTTACTGTGATTTTTTACTGTAGTATAATAGTGACTGTGATTTTCTACAGTATCATAATGCTTACTGTGATTTTCTATAGTAACGTAATAGTTACTGTTTTTTTTACAGTAACATATGGTTACTGTGATTTTCTACAGTGTCATAATGCTTACTGTGATTTTCTACAGTAACATGATATTACTGTGATTTTCTACAGTAACATAATGCTTACGGTGATTTTCTACAGTAACATAATGCTTACTGTGATTTTCTACAGTAGTATAATGCTTACCGTGATCTTCTATAGTAACACAATGGTTACTGTGATTTTCTACAGTAACATGATATTACTGTGATTTTTCAATAGTAATGTAATGGTTACTGTGATTTTCTACAGTATCATAATGCTTACAGTGATTTTCTACAGTATCATAATGGTTACTGTGATTTTCTACAGTAACATAATGCTTACTTTGATTTTATACAGTAGTATAATGCTTACAGTGATTTTCTATAGTATCATAATGCTTACTGTGATTTTCTACAGTAACACAATGGTTACTGTGATTTTTTTTACAGTAAGGTATGGTTACTGTGATTTTCTACTGTAGTATAATAGTAACAGTGATTTTCTACAGTATCATAACGCTTACAGTAATTTTCTACAGTAACATAATGCTTTCTGTGATTTTCTACAGTAACATAATGGTTACTGTGATTTTCTACAGTAGTATAATGGTGACTGTGATTTTTTACAGTAACATAGTTACTGTGATTTTCTACAGTAACATGATGGTTACTGAGATTTTCAACAGTACTATGATAGTTACTGTGATTTTCTACAGTATCATAATTCTTACTGTGATTTCCTACAGTAACATGATGGTTACTGTCATTTCCTACAGTAACATGATGCTTACTGTGATTTTCTACAGTAGTATAATGGTGACTGTGATTTTTTACAGTAACATAGTTACTGTGATTTTATACAGTACTATGATAGTTACTGTGATTTTGTACAGTGCTATAATAGTTACTGTGATTTTCTACAGTATCATAATTCTTACTGTGATTTCCTACAGTAACATGATGGTTACTGTGATTTTATACAGTACTATGATAGTTACTTTTGGTTACTGTGATTTTTTACTGTAGTATAATAGTGACTGTGATTTTCTACAGTATCATAATGCTTACTGTGATTTTCTATAGTAACGTAATAGTTACTGTTTTTTTTACAGTAACATATGGTTACTGTGATTTTCTACAGTGTCATAATGCTTACTGTGATTTTCTACAGTAACATGATATTACTGTGATTTTCTACAGTAACATAATGCTTACGGTGATTTTCTACAGTAACATAATGCTTACTGTGATTTTCTACAGTAGTATAATGCTTACCGTGATCTTCTATAGTAACACAATGGTTACTGTGATTTTCTACAGTAACATGATATTACTGTGATTTTTCAATAGTAATGTAATGGTTACTGTGATTTTCTACAGTATCATAATGCTTACAGTGATTTTCTACAGTATCATAATGGTTACTGTGATTTTCTACAGTAACATAATGCTTACTGTGATTTTCTACAGTAGTATAATGCTTACAGTGATTTTCTATAGTATCATAATGCTTACTGTGATTTTCTACAGTAACATGATGGTTACTGTGATTTTCTACAGTATCATAATGCTTTCTGTGATTTTCTACAGTAACACAATGGTTACTGTGATTTTCTACAGTAAGGTATGATTACTGTGATTTTTTACTGTACTACGATGGTTACTGAGATTTTCAACAGTACTATGATAGTTACTGTGATTTTCTACAGTATCATAATTCTTACTGTGATTTCCTACAGTAACATGATGGTTACTGTCATTTCCTACAGTAACATGATGCTTACTGTGATTTTCTACAGTAGTATAATGGTGACTGTGATTTTTTACAGTAACATAGTTACTGTGATTTTATACAGTGCTATGATAGTTACTGTGATTTTCTACAGTGCTATAATAATTACTGTGATTTTCTACAGTATCATAATTCTTACTGTGATTTCCTACAGTAACATGATGGTTACTGTGATTTTATACAGTAACATGATAGTTACTTTTGGTTACTGTGATTTTTTACTGTAGTATAATAGTGACTGTGATTTTCTACAGTATCATAATGCTTACTGTGATTTTCTATAGTAACGTAATAGTTACTGTTTTTTTACAGTAACATATGGTTACTGTGATTTTCTACAGTGTCATAATGCTTACTGTGATTTTCTACAGTAACATGATATTACTGTGATTTTCTACAGTAACATAATGCTTACTGTGATTTTCTACAGCATTTTCTACAGCATTTTCTACAGTAGTATAATGCTTACCGTGATCTTCTATAGTAACACAATGGTTACTGTGATTTTCTACAGTATCATAATGCTTACAGTGATTTTCTACAGTATCATAATGGTTACTGTGATTTTCTACAGTATCATAATGCTTTCTGTGATTTTCTACAGTAACACAATGGTTACTGTGATTTTCTACAGTAAGGTATGGTTACTGTGATTTTTTACTGTACTATGATAGTTACTGTGATTTTCTACAGTAACACAATGGTTACTGTGATTTTTTTTACAGTAAGGTATGGTTACTGTGATTTTCTACTGTAGTATAATAGTAACAGTGATTTTCTACAGTATCATAACGCTTACAGTAATTTTCTACAGTAACATAATGCTTTCTGTGATTTTCTACAGTAACATAATGGTTACTGTGATTTTCTACAGTAGTATAATGGTGACTGTGATTTTTTACAGTAACATAGTTACTGTGATTTTCTACAGTAACATGATGGTTACTGAGATTTTCAACAGTACTATGATAGTTACTGTGATTTTCTACAGTATCATAATTCTTACTGTGATTTCCTACAGTAACATGATGGTTACTGTCATTTCCTACAGTAACATGATGCTTACTGTGATTTTCTACAGTAGTATAATGGTGACTGTGATTTTTTACAGTAACATAGTTACTGTGATTTTATACAGTACTATGATAGTTACTGTGATTTTCTACAGTGCTATAATAGTTACTGTGATTTTCTACAGTATCATAATTCTTACTGTGATTTCCTACAGTAACATGATGGTTACTGTGATTTTATACAGTACTATGATAGTTACTTTTGGTTACTGTGATTTTTTACTGTAGTATAATAGTGACTGTGATTTTCTACAGTATCATAATGCTTACTGTGATTTTCTATAGTAACGTAATAGTTACTGTTTTTTTACAGTAACATATGGTTACTGTGATTTTCTACAGTGTCATAATGCTTACTGTGATTTTCTACAGTAACATGATATTACTGTGATTTTCTACAGTAACATAATGCTTACAGTGATTTTCTACAGTAACGTAATGCTTACTGTGATTTTCTACAGTAACATGATATTACTGTGATTTTCTACAGTAACATAATGCTTACAGTGATTTTCTACAGTAACATAATGCTTACTGTGATTTTCTACAGTAGTATAATGCTTACCGTGATCTTCTATAGTAACACAATGGTTACTGTGATTTTCTACAGTAACATGATATTACTGTGATTTTTCAATAGTAATGTAATGGTTACTGTGATTTTCTACAGTATCATAATGCTTACAGTGATTTTCTACAGTATCATAATGGTTACTGTGATTTTCTACAGTAACATAATGCTTACTGTGATTTTCTACAGTAGTATAATGCTTACAGTGATTTTCTATAGTAACATAATGGTTACTGTGATTTTCTACAGTAACATGATATTACTGGGAGTGTTGTTCACTGCTGTATGAAGGTCATAGATGGGAAATAGTGTGTGTGTGTGTGTGTGTGTGTGTGTGTGTGTGTGTGTGTGTGTGTGTCTGCCTGTGAGTACAACTACAGACACGACTCATGGCTGAAAAAAGTCCCGCACATCTTCTGCACTTTCTAGGTGAAGAAAGTCTGACTTCTGAAACCAAACCTGTGTCCTCGGTTGGGACGCCTCCATAGCTAACCAGGCACTGAGCTAATTAATGTTAACAAATAGATTCAGACAGGAACTAAACACAAAATACTGGACAAGAATAGTTTTTTATAGTCAACTGTATTAGGAGTTTACAGGTAGAAAACTGCTTTGTTTTTATTGATTGATCTGTTGATTTTATGTACACGGCAACAGTAGCTCTGTATGTCTGCAGTGAAACCAGAGAGGTCAGGGAGAAACTTGATCCATGATTACAGATATGGTTATTTTAATAAGTTAACCACATATAGATATAGATAGAGATTTGTGTGATTTGAAGGCTACCTGTGGAGACAATTTACTAACAGAAACTGAGAGAAAAGAGACAAATGTATTGTTACGTTTGATAGACTGGAGGTCAGAACTAAAACATGATGACAATATATCTTAACAAATTTCCCGCTTCTTATTGGTTTCCACACAAAGTTTTCCAATTGAAAAGAATCACAGCAGGTTACAGGTTACATGAACATCCAGCAAACATCAGGAATCATTTACATTTTCTACATTTAGCAGGTTTTCTTATTCAGAGAGAAACAACAGAGAAAATTTCAGCTCTTAAATCACCAACATGAACCCAAACTCACATGTCCACCTTAAAACTCACATGTCCACCTTAAATAAAACTCCTCCTCTGATTAAATGACAGAATTCAACTGATGAAAACTAAATAAAAACACTTTTTTACAGACAGAATTATTTTGACTTCATCACATCAGATGAAAAATTGTAGAAATATTTTGAATTATTTCATATACAGTTTTACATACAATATATTTAATTGAACAATAAATTGCATTACATTTAATATGTGTAAATTTTATAATTTGAACTAGAATTTAAAATAAAGTTCAACATGCAGTAATTGATCCTTGGATGCTGGTCTTCATGGCTCCACACAAAGTCAACAAACATTAACAACCATTTAAAATGACACAGTATCAATAAAAAACTAAAGGGTGAAGAGACCAAATATAAAGATCAGAAAATAAGTTGAATCATTTTATGTTTGACAAAAATAGCAACAAGTGAAACAACATGAACATATTTTGGAATAATGAGACAGCAGGAGGACAGAAGCTTCAGAGGTTAAATTCAGCGACTTTTCCCTTTAAGAAATAAATGACAATAATTAAAAGAACCATACTCTTTGTCTGTAACTGCTCTGTTCTACTGTCACAGAGACCTTCAGTGGGGAAATCTTCAGTGGGAGTTTATCCTCAGTGCTAATGAATGGAAACAGTCTGTCAGTGAAAGTGTGTTTGAAGGTGTGTATGTGTGTGTTAGTATCAGGATCAGAGAACAACAGATTTCTTCTGTTCCAGTCCAGATTCACTCTGATCCTCTGGAGCTTCTTCTTTACTGGGAGATCAGTGCGGAGACTTGGTGGTGCCCATGCTGAGTATTCACCTTCATCGAACTGTATTGTCCATAATCCAGACAGTATGATTCCCTTCCTCTGGACAGACTCTGATAACACACCCAGCGACCACTCTGTACTGTCTCCAACCTCGACATCCCAGCTGTGAGTCCCTGAGTTAAAGCCCTCAGAGCCCAGAACACAGCAGAAGTGATCAAACCTCTCTGGATTATCAGGAAGCTGCTGTTTCTCTCCTAGTCTCACACTGGTCAGATCTTCAGACAGGATGAGTTCTGGATAAACAGTGTTTGGATCCAGAATGACAGGAGTGTATGAGACCATCTCCTTCATGTTGTTCCAGATGTTGAAGGCCAGGTTGCCCAGGTGTTTGGCCTGGTCTATCAGAGCTCCTGAGAGCAGCTGTGGATCATCCAGCAGGGGGCAGCGCTGGACTCTTTCCACTGCAGCCTTGTAGTTGTGCAGGAATGAGACATCTTCAGCTCTCAGCTCCTCCTCTGTGGCTCTGACTGTGTGTGAAAGAGCTGCTATCTCTCTGCTCAGAGCCTCCATCTTCTCGTTCATCATCTGACTCTTCTGCTCCTCTTCCTCCCTCAGAGCAGCCATCCTGGCCTCCTCTTCCTCTTCTAGAAACTGGTGAAGCTTCTTAAACTGCTCCTTAATCTGCCTCTCTGTGTGTCCGGCCTGGACCTTAATGTGTTCTGCTGTTTGATCAAACTTCACTTTAACTTGTTCACAAACCTTTAACTTCTCCTGTAAGGGCTTCAGAGTTTCCTCAAGTTCCTTCTTGTGTTGTCGTGCAGCTTCATTGATGGGTCTGAATCTGTGGTTGGTGTGTTGTTCTGAATCTCTGCAGACGACACACACTGGCTGCTGATGGTCCAGACAGAAGAGTTTGAGTTTCTCAGAGTGCAGACTGCAGAGAACCTCTGAAGCTCTCTGATCTCTGTCCTGTAAGAAGGACTCACACAGGTTCTTTAACACCAGGTTACGAGGTGGTTCTGACTTTGAAGATCTTCTCTTACAAACTGGACACTCATGTGTTGGTTTCTCTCTCCACCAGCTCTTCAGACAGTCTTTACAGAAGCTGTGGCTACATGACAGAACAACAGGATCTCTAAAGACGTCATGACAGACCGGACAGCAGAGATCCTCCTCTGATCTGGAAGCCATTTTGTCTCCGAGTGAAGCTGAAAACACAGCAGACAGTTAGTACAGTCAGTCATGGCTCCCCTCCCTCCTCTACTAACTTCACTGACATTTACTTTTACTTTGACTCCATTTTTTAGTCAAACTCACATTCAGTATGTGGAGAGTCAGCAGGTTGAAGCAGCAGAGTTCTAGTTTTCCACTTTTCTCTCCTGTAGCTGTACTCACTCAGAGGAAGTTGTTAGTTTGGTCTGACGGTTAATCTGATCATCTGTTTTTCAGTCTGTGTGTCTCTTTAGAGACGAAGAATAAACTGTTTCCTGCTTCATCTCAGTTGAGTCAGCTGAGGGGTGGAGCTTTGTCAGTCCTCCTATAATAAATGCTGTCGCTTCACATGTAACACAGAATGTGTTTCATTTTAAAGAAAAACACAGCAGACGAGACGTTAAAATATAAAGTCAGTTGTGTTTCTTGCTGTAGAAAGTGTCTCAGTTACTTTCACTTTGACTCATGTTTTTCCAGTCAGGAGCAGGTTGAAGTTGAACTTTTTCACTACTTCAGGTCTTCAGTGCTTCCTGCTGTAATTGTCCTCTCTCAGTTTAAATCACAGCTTTGTAATGAAGGTAAATCTTACCGTCTGTCTGCCTCCTTCCAGTGACGCTGACCAGTTAGAACCTGTTTCCTGTTTTGTGTCAGATGATGTCCTGTAAGAGGTGAAGCTTATTAAAGGACCAGATGATAAATATGATGAATATGATCCATCGCACTGCTTTGAGATCACATCAGCTGTATTTTCTCAAACTTTTACATTATTATGGTTTTATATTCTTATTCAGTGTATCATGTATCTGTCAGAAGTCCGATGATATCTGGTGATATTAATAACAACAAATTCTGCCTCATGTAAGTGTTTTATTTCTTATACAATGATTTTTAGGGCCCGAACATGAAACTACTCTCTTGAGACTGAAAACATGATGCTGTTATTAGTCTTTGGAGCCATTTCTAAACAAACTAACATGACCAAACTCTTCATAATGAAGGAACATGTCACCTAGTGCAGCGGTGTGGCTCACAGACGTGTTTTTAATAGTTTCTGGAACAACAACAGAGGAATAAGATATATCAGGCTTTGATACACACACAATACTTGTTGGTAGATCAGTTCATTGTTGGTTTGGATCCAAACATAAAGAAAAATATAGAAAATCGTCAGAAATATCCTTTAAGTCCCGTGATACCAACAATGGAATATCTGAGGTATAATTCACTCTGCAAGGCCATGTGACACACAGGTGCTATAGTACCTGATCCTTCCACACTGTGTCATGTGATAGTTCCTGATATTTGCTAACAATCTTCTAATTTTCTTTATCTTTTATTGCCATGAACAAACCAGGAGTTTGGGGTTCTCTTAGAATTTTAAGTTTGGCAGGTTAAATAAATAAACTACTGAGATTTAATCTAGTTGGCACATGTGAAGACTGAAACAGAGGCAGACTGCTGGGGCTTTAGCTTCCTGGGAGTGTTGTTCACTGCTGTATGAAGGTCATAGATGGGAAATAGTGTGTGTGTGTGTGTGTGTGTGTGTGTGTGTGTGTGTGTGTCTGCCTGTGAGGACAACTGCAGACACGACTCATGGCTGAAAAAAGTCCCGCACATCTTCTGCACTTTCTAGGTGAAGAAAGTCTGACTTCTGAAACCAAACCTGTGTCCTCGGTTGGGACGCCTCCATAGCTAACCAGGCACTGAGCTAATTAATGTTAACAAATAGATTCAGACAGGAACGAAACACAAAATACTGGACAAGAATAGTTTTTTATAGTCAACTGTATGAGGAGTTTACAGGTAGAAAACTGCTTTGTTTTTATTGATTGATCCGTTGATTTTATGTACACGGCAACAGTAGCTCTGTATGTCTGCAGTGAAACCAGAGAGGTCAGGGAGAAACTTGATCCATGATTACAGATATGGTTATTTTAATAAGTTAACCACATATAGATATAGATAGAGATTTGTGTGATTTGAAGGCTACCTGTGGAGACAATTTACTAACAGAAACTGAGAGAAAAGAGACAAATGTATTGTTACGTTTGATAAAATGGAGGTCAGAACTAAAACATGATGACAATATATCTTAACAAATTTCCCGCTTCTTATTGGTTTCCACACAAAGTTTTCCAATTGAAAAGAGTCACAGCAGGTTACAGGTTACATGAACATCCAGCAAACATCAGGAATCATTTACATTTTCTACATTTAGCAGGTTTTCTTATTCAGAGAGAAACAGCAGAGAAAATTTCAGCTCTTAAATCACCAACATGAACCCAAACTCACATGTCCACCTTAAACCTCACATGTCCACCTTAGATAATACTCCTCCTCTGATTAAATGACAGAATTCAACTGATGAAAACTAAATAAAAACACTTTTTTGCAGACAGAATTATTTTGACTTCATCACATCAGATGAAAAATTGTAGAAATATTTTGAATTATTTCATATACAGTTTTACATACAATATATTTAATTGAACAATAAATTGCATTACATTTAATATGTGTAAATTTTATAATTTGAACTAGAATTTAAAACAAAGTTCAACATGCAGTAATTGATTCTTGGATGCTGGTCTTCATGGCTCCACACAAAGTCAACATCAGAAAACATTAAAAACCATTTAAAATGACAGAGTATCAATAAAAAAAACTAAAGGCTGAAGAGACCAAATATAAAGATCAGAAAATAAGTCAAATCATTTTATGTTTGACAAAAACAGCAACAAGTGAAACAACATGAACATATTTTGGAATAATGAGACAGCAGGAGGACAGAAGCTTCAGAGGTTAAATTCAGCGAATTTTCCCTTTAGGAAAAAATGACAATAATTAAAAGAACCATACACTTTGTCTGTAACTGCTCTGTTCTACTGTCACAGAGACCTTCAGTGGGGAAATCTTCAGTGGGAGTTTATCCCCAGTGCTAATGAATGGAAACAGTCTGTCAGTGAAAGTGTGTTTGAAGGTGTGTATGTGTGTGTTAGTATCAGGATCAGAGAACAACAGATTTCTTCTGTTCCAGTCCAGATTCACTCTGATCCTCTGGAGCTTCTTCTTTACTGGGAGATCAGTGCGGAGACCTGGTGGTGCCCATGCTGAGTATTCACCTTCATCGAACCGTATTGTCCATAATCCAGACAGTATGATTCCCTTCCTCTGGACAGACTCTGATAACACACCCAGTGACCACTCTGTACTGTCTCCAACCTCGACATCCCAGCTGTGAGTCCCTGAGTCAAAGCCCTCAGAGCCCAGAACACAGCAGAAGTGATCAAACCTCTCTGGATTAGCAGGAAGCTGCTGTTGTTTCTCTCCTAGTCTCACACTGGTCAGACCTTCAGACAGGATGAGTTCTGGATAAACAGTGTTTGGATCCAGAATGACAGGAGTGTATGAGACCATCTCCTTCATCTTGTTCCAGATGTTGAAGGTCAGGTTGCCCAGGTGTTTGGCCTGGTCTATTAGAGCTCCTGAGAACAGCTGTGGATCATCCAGCAGGGGGCAGCGCTGGACTCTTTCCACTGCAGCCTTGTAGTTGTGCAGGAATGAGACATCTTCAGCTCTCAGCTCCTCCTCTGTGGCTCTGACTGTGTGTGAAAGAGCTGCTATCTTTCTGCTCAGAGCCTCCATCTTCTCGTTCATCATCTGACTCTTCTGCTCCTCTTCCTCCCTCAGAGCAGCCATCCTGGCCTCCTCTTCCTCTTCTAGAAACTGGTGAAGCTTCTTAAACTGCTCCTTAATCTGCCTCTCTGTGTGTCCGGCCTGGACCTTAATGTGTTCTGCTGTTTGATCAAACTTCACTTTAACTTGTTCACGAACCTCTAACTTCTTCTTTAAGAGCTTCAGAGTTTCCTCAAGTTCCTTCTTGTGTTGTCGTGCAGCTTCATTGATGGGTCTGAATCTGTGGTTGGTGTGTTGTTCTGAATCTCTGCAGACGACACACACTGGCTGCTGATGGTCCAGACAGAAGAGTTTGAGTTTCTCAGAGTGCAGACTGCAGAGAGCCTCTGAAGCTCTCTGATCTCTGTCCTGTAAGAAGGACTCACACAGGTTCTTTAACACCAGGTTACGAGGTGGTTCTGGCTTTGAAGATCTTCTCTTACAAACTGGACACTCATGTGTTGGTTTCTCTCTCCACCAGCTCGTCAGACAGTCTTTACAGAAGCTGTGGCTACATGACAGAACAACAGGATCTCTAAAGACGTCATGACAGACCGGACAGCAGAGATCCTCCTCTGATCTGGAAGCCATTTTGTCTCCGAGTGAAGCTGAAAACACAGCAGACAGTTAGTACAGTCAGTCATGGCTCCCCTCCCTCCTCTACTAACTTCACTAACATTTACTTTTACTTTGACTCCATTTTTTAGTCAAACTCACATTCAGTATTTGGAGAGTCAGCAGGTTGAAGCAGCAGAGTTCTAGTTTTCCACTTTTCTCTCCTGTAGCTGTACTCACTCAGAGGAAGTTGTTAGTTTGGTCTGACGGTTAATCTGATCATCTGTTTTTCAGTCTGTGTCTCTTTAGAGACGAAGAATAAACTGTTTCCTGCTTCATCTCAGTTGAGTCAGCTGAGGGGTGGAGCTTTGTCAGTCCTCCTATAATAAATGCTGTTGCTTCACATGTAACACAGAATGTGTTTCATTTTAAAGAAAAACACAGCAGACGAGACGTTAAAATATAAAGTCAGTTGTGTTTCTTGCTGTAGAAAGTGTCTCAGTTACTTTCACTTTGACTCATGTTTTTCCAGTCAGGAGCAGGTTGAAGTTGAACTTTTTCACTACTTCAGGTCTTCAGTGCTTCCTGCTGTAATTGTCCTCTCTCAGTTTAAATCACAGCTTTGTAATGAAGGTAAATCTTATCGTCTGTCTGCCTCCTTCCAGTGACGCTGACCAGTTAGAACCTGTTTCCTGTTTTGTGTCAGATGATGTCCTGTAAGAGGTGAAGCTTATTAAAGGACCAGATGATAAATATGATGAATATGATCCATCGCACTGCTTTGAGATCACATCAGCTGTATTTTCTCAAACTTTTACATTATTATGGTTTTATATTCTTATTCAGTGTATCACGTATCTGTCAGAAGTCTGATGATATCTGGTGATATTAATAACAACAAATTCTGCCTCATGTAAGTGTTTTATTTCTTATACAATGATTTTTAGGGCCCGAACACAAAACTACTCTCCTGAGACTGAAAACATGATGCTGTTATTAGTCTTTGGAGCCGTTTCTAAACAAACTAACATGACCAAACTTCATAATGAAGGAACATGTCACCCAGTGCAGCGGTGTGACTCACTGACGTGTTTTTAATAGTTTCTGGAACAACAACAGAGGAATAAGATATATCAGGCTTTGATACACACACAATACTTGTTGGTAGATCAGTTCATTGTTGGTTTGGATCCAAACATAAAGAAAAATATAGAAAATCGTCAGAAATATCCTTTAAGTCCCGTGATACCAACAATGGTTTATCTGAGGTGTAATTCACTCTGCAAGGCCATGTGACACACAGGTGTTATAGTACCTGATCCTTCCACACTGTGCCACGTGATAGTTCCTGATATTTGCTAACAATCTTCTAATTTTCTTTATCTTTTAATGCCATGAACAAACCAGGAGTTTGGGGTTCTCTTAGAATTTTAAGTTTGGCAGGTTAAATAAATAAACTACTGAGATTTAATCTAGTTGGCACATGTGAAGTCTGAAACAGAGGCAGACTGCTGGGGCTTTAGCTTCCTGGGAGTGTTGTTCACTGCTGGATGAAGGTCATAGATGGGAAATAGTGTGTGTTAGAGTGTGTGTGTGTGTGTGTGTGTGTGTGTGTGTGTCTGCCTGTGAGGACAACTGCAGACACGACTGAAGGCTGAAAAAAAGTCCTGTACATCTTCTGCACTTTCTAGGTGAAGAAAGTCTGACTTCTGAAACCAAACTTGTATCCTCGGTCGGGACGCCTCCATAGCTAACCAGGCACTGAGCTAATTACTGTTAACAAATAGATTCAGACAGGAACTAAACACAAAATACTGGACAAGAATAGTTTTTTACAGTCAGCTGTATTAGGAGTTTACAGGTAGAAAACTGCTTTGTTTTTATTGATTGATCCATTGATTTTATGTACACAGCAACAGTAGCTCTGTATGTCTGCAGTGAAACCAGAGAGGTCAGGGAGAAACTTGATCCATGATTACAGATATGGTTATTTTAATAAGTTAACAACATATAGACAGCAGGAGATTTGTGTGATTTGAAGGCTACCTGTGGAGACAATTTACTAACAGAAACTGAGAGAAAAGAGACAAATAGTTAAAAAACATGATGGATCCTGTAGAGTCTGTGTGTATTGTTACGTTTGATAAAATGGAGGTCAGAACTAAAACATGATGACAATAAATCTGAACACATTTCCCACTTTTTATTGGTTTCCACACAAAGTTTTTCACTTGAAAAGTAAGTAAGTAAGTAAGTAAGTAAGTAAAACTTTTTTTTTATATATCACCTTTTTTAACACAGGTTACAAACTGCTTTTACAGTGACATTGGGACACAAAGAAAAAAGGACACAAAAACCATGAAAGACACATTCAAGAACATACAGACATCTCACACATACGAACACAGCAGACATACAATCATCACCCAGAGCACACACTTGAATTTATGAAATGTTATGAGAAAGCCATTCTAAAAAAGTAGGTTTTTAGGTGTTTTTTGAAACAGTCAACAGATTCAGCTGATCTGATGGAAGTGGGGAGATTGTTCCAAAGTCTGGGTGACAGGGCAGCAAAAGCACAGTCGCCTTTGGTTTTTAGTTTGGCACGTGACTGCATGGTAATATACGGGATTAGTAGCTCGGATATATATGCAGGAGCTAAACCGTGTAAGGCCTTATAAGTGATTAAGAGAATCTTGAAATCAATCCTGAACTTCACTGGCAGCCAGTGCAGTGAGGCTAAAACAGGAGTGATGTGGGATCTGTGGCCGGTCCTGGTTAATAGCCTAGCTGCTGCATTTTGTACAAGCTGAAGATGTGACAGGTCAGCTAAGGCAAAGGCTAAGGCAAGTGAAAAGGGAGTTGGAGTAATCGAGAAGGGAAAAAATGAAGGCATGAATGATATGCTCTAGGTCAGAGGCTGACAGTAATGGTCTAATTTTTTACAATGTTCCTAAGTTGAAAAAAGTAGGATTGAATCATTTTATTGACATGGTGTTCAAATTTTAGTTTCGGGTCAAATATAACATCAAGATTCCTGGCGTTAGTTTTGACATAGGGGGCAAGTGGGCCAATATGCTGAATGATGCATTTAGCAGTAGTTTCAGGGCCAAAAATGAGAAGCTCAGTTTTGTCAGAATTTAACTGAAGCAAGTTGACAGACATCATGTCCTTTATCGCAGCTAAACAGCTGTGGAGAGTGTTTAGGTTGCTAAAATCATCTGGTTTTACAGAAAAATATAGCTGAGTGTCATCTGCATAGCAATGATAGGATATACAACCAAAGCGACTGATTATCTGGCCCAAGGGCAGAATATACAAAGAGAAAAGAATTGGACCAAGTATTGACCCCTGGGGCACCCCATATAGCAGCGAAGTGGATGAGGATACATAGTTACCCATGGAGACAGAAAAACTTCTATTTGACAAATATGACATAAACCATTCTAGAGCTTTTCCTGAGATACCAACACATGTATTTAGTCGATTAATGAGGATGGAGTGATCAATGGTGTCAAAGGCAGAGCTCAAGTCAGGTAAGACCAAGATGGAGAGTTCCCCCTTATCAGCCTGCATGAGGATGTCATTCATGACTCGTAACAGGGCAGTTTCACTACTATGGTTTTGACGAAAACCAGATTGAAATTTATCAAAGATAATATTTCTTTCCACAACTTGGAGAAGCTGCTCAGCAACAGTATTTTCAGAGGAATCATAGCAGGTTACAGGTTACATGAACATCCAGCAAACATCAGGAATCATTTACATTTTCTACATTTAGCAGGTTTTCTCATTCAGTGAGAAACAACAGAGAAAACCTCAGCTCTTAAATCACCAACATGAACCCAAACTCACATGTCCACCTTAAAACTCACATCCACCTTAAATAAAACTCCTCCTCTGATTAAATGACAGAATTCAACTGATGTAAAGTGAATTAATACGTTTTTACAGACAGAATTATTTTGATTTCATCACATCAAATGAAAAGTTGTGCAGATATTTTGAATTATGTCATATTGAGTTTTACATACAGTATATTGAATTAAACAATGAATTACATTTAATGTTTGTAAACTTTATAATCTGAACTGAAATTTAAAATAAAGTTCAACATGCAGTAATTGATTCTTGGATGTTGGTCTTCATGGCTCCACACAAGTCAACATCAGAAAATATTAACAACCATTTAAAATGACACAGTATCAATAAAAAACTAAAGGCTGAAGAGACCAAATATAAAGATCAGAAAATAAGTCAAATCATTTTATGTTTGACAAAAACAGCAACAAGTGAAACAACATGAACATATTTGGAATAATGAGACAGCAGGAGGACAGAAGCTTCAGGGGTTAAATTCAGCGACTTTTCCCTTTAAGAAATAAATGACAGTAATTAAAAGAACCATACTTTTTGTCTGTAACTGCTCTGTTCCACTGTCACAGAGAGCTTCAGTGGGGAAATCTTCAGTGGGAGTTTATCCCCAGTGCTAATGAATGGAAACAGTCTGTCAGTGAAAGTGTGTTTGAAGGTGTGTATGTGTGTGTTAGTATCAGGATCAGAGAACAACAGATTTCTTCTGTTCCAGTCCAGATTCACTCTGATCCTCTGGAGCTTCTTCTTTACTGGGAGATCAGTGCGGAGACCTGGTGGTGCCCATGCTGAGTATTCACCTTCATCGAACCGTATTGTCCATAATCCAGACAGTATGATTCCCTTCCTCTGGACAGACTCTGATAACACACCCAGCGACCAGTTTGAACTGTTTCCAACCTCGACATCCCAGCTGTGAGTCCCTGAGTCAAAGCCCTCAGAGCCCAGAACACAGCAGAAGTGATCAAACCTCTCTGGATTAGCAGGAAGCTGCTGTTGTTTCTCTCCTAGTCTCACACTGGTCAGATCTTCAGACAGGAAGAGTTCTGGATAAACAGTGTTTGGATCCAGAATGACAGGAGTGTAGGAGACCATCTCCTTCATCTTGTTCCAGATGTTGAAGGTCAGGTTGCCCAGGTGTTTGGTCTGGTCTATCAGAGCTCCTGAGAGCAGCTGTGGATCATCCAGCAGGGGGCAGCGCTGGACTCTTTCCACTGCAGCCTTGTAGTTGTGCAGGACTGAGACGTCTTCAGCTCTCAGCTCCTCCTCTGTGGCTCTGACTGTGTGTGAAAGAGCTGCTATCTCTCTGCTCAGAGCCTCAATCTTCTCGTTCATCATCTGACTCTTCTGCTCCTCTTCCTCCCTCAGAGCAGCCATCCTGGCCTCCTCTTCCTCTTCTAGAAACTGGTGAAGCTTCTTAAACTGCTCCTTAATCTGCCTCTCTGTGTGTCCGGCCTGGACCTTAATGTGTTCTGCTGTTTGATCAAACTTCACTTTAACTTGTTCAAGAACCTTTAACTTCTTCTTTAAGAGCTTCAGAGTTTCCTCAAGTTCCTTCTTGTGTTGTCGTGCAGCTTCATTGATGGGTCTGAATCTGTGGTTGGTGTGTTGTTCTGAATCTCTGCAGACGACACACACTGGCTGCTGATGGTCCAGACAGAAGAGTTTGAGTTTCTCAGAGTGCAGACTGCAGAGAACCTCTGACGCTCCCTGATCTCTGTCCTGTAAGAAGGACTCACACAGGTTCTTTAACACCAGGTTACGAGGTGGTTCTGACTTTGAAGATCTTCTCTTACAAATTGGACACTCATGTGTTGGTTTCTCTCTCCACCAGCTCTTCAGACAGTCTTTACAGAAGCTGTGGCTACATGACAGAACAACAGGATCTCTAAAGATGTCATGACAGACCGAACAGCAGAGATCCTCCTCTGATCTGGAAGCCATTTTGTCTCCGAGTGAAGCTGAAAACACAGCAGACAGTTAGTACAGTCAGTCATGGCTCCCCTCCCTCCTCTACTAACTTCACTGACATTTACTTTCACTTTGACTCCAGTTTTTAGTCAAACTCACATTCAGTGTGTGGAGAGTCAGCAGGTTGAAGCAGCAGAGTTCTAGTTTTCCACTTTTCTCTCCTGTAGCTGTACTCACTCAGAGGAAGTTGTTAGTTTGGTCTGACGGTGAATCTGATCGTCTGTTTTTCAGTCTGTGTGTCTCTTTAGAGACGAAGAATAAACTGTTTCCTGCTTTGTCTCAGGTGACTCAGCTGAGAGGTGAAGCTTTGTCAGACCTCTTTTAATAAATGCTGTTGCTTCACATGTAACACAGAGTGTGTTTCATGTAAAAGAAAAACACAGCAGGCAAGACATTGAAACAGGAAGTCAGTTGTGTTTCCTGCACTTTGGCTCATGTTTTTCCAGTCAGGAGCAGGTTGAAGTTGAACTTTTTCACTACTTCAGGTCTTCAGTGCTTCCTGCTGTAATTGTCCTCTCTCAGTTTAAATCACAGCTTTGTAAAGAAGGTAAATCTTACCGTCTCTCTGCCTCCTTCCAGCGACGCTGACCAGTTAGAACCTGTTTTCTGCTTTGTGTCAGATGATATCCTGTAAGCTTGATATCCTGTGGAGTTTATTAAAGGAACAGATGATAAATATGATGAATATGATCCATCGCACTGCTTTGAGATCACATCAGCTGTATTTTCTCAAACTTTTACATTATTATGGTTTTATATTCTTATTCAGTGTATCACATATCTGTCAGAAGTCTGATGATATCTGGTGATATTAATAACAACAAATTCTGCCTCATGTAAGTGTTTTATTTCTTATACAATGATTTTTAGGGCCCGAACACAAAACTACTCTCCTGAGACTGAAAACATGATGCTGTTATTAGTCTTTGGAGCCGTTTCTAAACAAACTAACATGACCAAACTTTATAATGAAGGAACATGTCACCCAGTGCAGCGGTGTGACTCACTGACGTGTTTTTAATAGTTTCTGGAACAACAACAGAGGAATAAGATATATCAGGCTTTGATACACACACAATACTTGTTGGTAGATCAGTTCATTGTTGGTTTGGATCCAAACATAAAGAAAAATATAGAAAATCGTCAGAAATATCCTTTAAGTCCCGTGATACCAACAATGGTTTATCTGAGGTGTAATTCACTCTGCAAGGCCATGTGACACACAGGTGTTATAGTACCTGATCCTTCCACACTGTGCCACGTGATAGTTCCTGATATTTGCTAACAATCTTCTAATTTTCTGTATCTTTTAATGCCATGAACAAACCAGGAGTTTGGGGTTCTCTTAGAATTTTAAGTTTGGCAGGTTAAATAAATAAACTACTGAGATTTAATCTAGTTGGCACATGTGAAGTCTGAAACAGAGGCAGACTGCTGGGGCTTTAGCTTCCTGGGAGTGTTATTCACTGCTGGATGAAGGTCATAGATGGGAAATAGTGTGTGTTAGAGTGTGTGTGTGTGTGTGTGTGTGTCTGCCTGTGAGGACAACTGCAGACACGACTGAAGGCTGATAAAAAGTCCTGTACATCTTCTGCACTTTCTAGGTGAAGAAAGTCTGACTTCTGAAACCAAACTTGTATCCTCGGTCGGGACGCCTCCATAGCTAACCAGGCACTGAGCTAATTACTGTTAACAAATAGATTCAGACAGGAACTAAACACAAAATACTGGACATGAATAGTTTTTTACAGTCAGCTGTATTAGGAGTTTACAGGTAGAAAACTGCTTTGTTTTTATTGATTGATCCATTGATTTTATGTACACAGCAACAGTAGCTCTGTATGTCTGCAGTGAAACCAGAGAGGTCAGGGAGAAACTTGACCCATGATTACAGATATGGTTATTTTAATAAGTTAACAACATATAGACAGCAGGAGATTTGTGTGATTTGAAGGCTACCTGTGGAGACAATTTACTAACAGAAACTGAGAGAAAAGAGACAAATAGTTAAAAAACATGATGGATCCTGTAGAGTCTGTGTGTATTGTTACGTTTGATAAAATGGAGGTCAGAATTAAAACATGATGACAATAAATCTGAACACATTTCCCACTTTTTATTGGTTTCCACACAAAGTTTTTCACTTGAAAAGTAAGTAAGTAAGTAAGTAAGTAAGTAAAACTTTTTTTTTATATATCACCTTTTTTAACACAGGTTACAAACTGCTTTTACAGTGACATTGGGACACAAAGAAAAAAGGACACAAAAACCATGAAAGACACATTCAAGAACATACAGACATCTCACGCATACGAACACAGCAGACATACAATCATCACCCAGAGCACACACTTGAATTTATGAAATGTTATGAGAAAGCCATTCTAAAAAAGTAGGTTTTTAGGTGTTTTTTGAAACAGTCAACAGATTCAGCTGATCTGATGGAAGTGGGGAGATTGTTCCAAAGTCTGGGTGACAGGGCAGCAAAAGCACAGTCGCCTTTGGTTTTTAGTTTGGCACGTGACTGCATGGTAATATACGGGATTAGTAGCTCGGATATATATGCAGGAGCTAAACCGTGTAAGGCCTTATAAGTGATTAAGAGAATCTTGAAATCAATCCTGAACTTCACTGGCAGCCAGTGCAGTGAGGCTAAAACAGGAGTGATGTGGGATCTGTGGCCGGTCCTGGTTAATAGCCTCGCTGCTGCATTTTGTACAAGCTGAAGATGTGACAGGTCAGCTAAGGCAAAGGCTAAGGCAAGTGAAAAGGGAGTTGGAGTAATCGAGAAGGGAAAAAATGAAGGCATGAATGATATGCTCTAGGTCAGAGGCTGACAGTAATGGTCTAATTTTTTACAATGTTCCTAAGTTGAAAAGAGTAGGATTGAACCATTTTATTGACATGGTGTTCAAATTTTAGTTTCGGGTCAAATATAACATCAAGATTCCTGGCGTTAGTTTTGACATAGGGGGCAAGTGGGCCAATATGCTGAATGATGCATTTAGCAGTAGTTTCAGGGCCAAAAATGAGAAGCTCAGTTTTGTCAGAATTTAACTGAAGCAAGTTGACAGACATCATGTCCTTTATCGCAGCTAAACAGCTGTGGAGAGTGTTTAGGTTGCTAAAATCATCTGGTTTTACAGAAAAATATGGCTGAGTGTCATCTGCATAGCAATGATAGGATATACAACCAAAGCGACTGATTCTCTGGCCCAAGGGCAGAATATACAAAAAGAAAAGAATTGGACCAAGTATTGACCCCTGGGGCACCCCATATAGCAGCGGAGTGGATGAGGACACATAGTTACCCATACAGACAGAAAAACTTCTATTTGACAAATATGACATAAACCATTCTAGAGCTTTCCCTGAGATACCAACACATGTATTTAGTCAATTAATGAGGATGGAGTGATCAATGGTGTCAAAGGCAGAGCTCAAGTCAGGTAAGACCAAGATGGAGAGTTCCCCCTTATCAGCCTGCATGAGGATGTCATTCATGACTCGTAACAGAGCAGTTTCAGTACTATGGTTTTGACGAAAACCAGATTGAAATTTATCAAAGATAATATTTCTTTCCACAACTTGGAGAAGCTGCTCAGCAACAATTTTTTCCAGTATTTTCAAAGGAATCATAGCAGGTTACAGGTTACATGAACATCCAGCAAACATCAGGAATCATTTACATTTTCTACATTTAGCAGGTTTTCTCATTCAGAGAGAAACAACAGAGAAAACCTCAGCTCTTAAATCACCAACATGAACCCAAACTCACATGTCCACCTTAAAACTCACATCCACCTTAAATAAAACTCCTCCTCTGATTAAATGACAGAATTCAACTGATGAAAACTGAATTAATACGCTTTTACAGACAGAATTATTTTGATTTCATCACATCAAATGAAAAGTTGTGCAAATATTTTGAATTATGTCATATTGAGTTTTACATACAGTATATTGAATTAAACAATGAATTACATTTAATGTTTGTAAACTTTATAATCTGAACTGAAATTTAAAATAAAGTTCAACATGCAGTAATTGATTCTTGGATGCTGGTCTTCATGGCTCCACACAAAGTCAACATCAGAAAACATTAACAACCATTTACAATGACACAGTATCAATAAAAAACTAAAGGCTGAAGAGACCAAATATAAAGATCAGAAAATAAGTTGAATCATTTTATGTTTGACAAAAACAGCAACAAGTGAAACAGCATGAACATATTTTGGAATAATGAGACAGCAGGAGGACAGAAGCTTCAGAGGTTAAATTCAGCGACTTTTCCCTTTAAGAAATAAATGACAATAATTAAAACAACCATACTTTTTGTCTGTAACTGCTCTGTTCTACTGTCACAGAGACCTTCAGTGGGGAAATCTTCAGTGGGAGTTTATCCCCAGTGCTAATGTATGGAAACAGTCTGTCAGTGAAAGTGTGTTTGAAGGTGTGTATGTGTGTGTTAGTATCAGGATCAGAGAACAACAGATTTCTTCTGTTCCAGTCCAGATTCACTCTGATCCTCTGGAGCTTCTTCTTTACTGGGAGATCAATGCGGAGACCAGGTGGTGACCATGCTGAGTATTCACCTTCATCGAACCGTATTGTCCATAATCCAGACAGTATGATTCCCTTCCTCTGGACAGACTCTGATAACACACCCAGTGACCAGTTTGAACTGTTTCCAACCTCGACATCCCAGCTGTGAGTCCCTGAGTCAAAGCCCTCAGAGCCCAGAACACAGCAGAAGTGATCAAACCTCTCTGGATTAGCAGGAAGCTGCTGTTGTTTCTCTCCTAGTCTCACACTGGTCAGATCTTCAGACAGGATGAGTTCTGGATAAACAGTGTTTGGATCCAGAATGACAGGAGTGTATGAGACCATCTCCTTCATCTTGTTCCAGATGTTGAAGGCCAGGTTGCCCAGGTGTTTGGTCTGGTCTATCAGAGCTCCTGAGAGCAGCTGTGGATCATCCAGCAGGGGGCAGCGCTGGACTCTTTCCACTGCAGCCTTGTAGTTGTGCAGGAATGAGACGTCTTCAGCTCTCAGCTCCTCCTCTGTGGCTCTGACTGTGTGTGAAAGAGCTGCTATATCTCTGCTCAGAGCCTCCATCTTCTCCTTCATCATCTGACTCTTCTGCTCCTCTTCCTCCCTCAGAGCAGCCATCCTGGCCTCCTCTTCCTCTTCTAGAAACTGGTGAAGCTTCTTAAACTGCTCCTTAATCTGCCTCTCTGTGTGTCCGGCCTGGACATTAATGTGTTCTGCTGTTTGATCAAACTTCACTTTAACTTGTTCAAGAACCTTTAACTTCTTCTTTAAGAGCTTCAGAGTTTCCTCAAGTTCCTTCTTGTGTTGTCGTGCAGCTTCATTGATGGGTCTGAATCTGTGGTTGGTGTGTTGTTCTGAATCTCTGCAGACGACACACACTGGCTGCTGATGGTCCAGACAGAAGAGTTTGAGTTTCTCAGAGTGCAGACTGCAGAGAACCTCTGAAGCTCTCTGATCTCTGTCCTGTAAGAAGGACTCACACAGGTTCTTTAACACCAGGTTACGAGGTGGTTCTGGCTTTGAAGATCTTCTCTTACAAACTGGACACTCATGTGTTGGTTTCTCTCTCCACCAGCTCTTCAGACAGTCTTTACAGAAGCTGTGGCTACATGACAGAACAACAGGATCTCTAAAGATGTCATGACAGACCGAACAGCAGAGATCCTCCTCTGATCTGGAAGCCATTTTGTCTCCGAGTGAAGCTGAAAACACAGCAGACAGTTAGTACAGTCAGTTATGACTCCCCTCCCTCCTCTACTAACTTCACTGACATTTACTTTCACTTTGACTCCAGTTTTTAGTCAAACTCACATTCAGTGTGTGGAGAGTCAGCAGGTTGAAGCAGCAGAGTTCTAGTTTTCCACTTTTCTCTCCTGTAGCTGTACTCACTCAGAGGAAGTTGTTAGTTTGGTCTGACGGTGAATCTGATCGTCTGTTTTTCAGTCTGTGTGTCTCTTTAGAGACGAAGAATAAACTGTTTCCTGCTTTGTCTCAGGTGACTCAGCTGAGAGGTGAAGCTTTGTCAGACCTCTTTTAATAAATGCTGTTGCTTCACATGTAACACAGAGTGTGTTTCATGTAAAAGAAAAACACAGCAGGCAAGACATTGAAACAGGAAGTCAGTTGTGTTTCCTGCACTTTGGCTCATGTTTTTCCAGTCAGGAGCAGGTTGAAGTTGAACTTTTTCACTACTTCAGGTCTTCAGTGCTTCCTGCTGTAATTGTCGTCTCTCAGTTTAAATCACAGCTTTGTAAAGAAGGTAAATCTTACCGTCTGTCTGCCTCCTTCCAGCGACGCTGACCAGTTAGAACCTGTTTTCTGCTTTGTGTCAGATGATATCCTGTAAGCTTGATATCCTGTGGAGTTTATTAAAGGAACAGATGATAAATATGATGAATATGATCCATCGCACTGCTTTGAGATCACATCAGCTGTATTTTCTCAAACTTTTACATTATTATGGTTTTATATTCTTATTCAGTGTATCACGTATCTGTCAGAAGTCTGATGATATCTGGTGATATTAATAACAACAAATTCTGCCTCATGTAAGTGTTTTATTTCTTATACAATGATTTTTAGGGCCCGAACACGAAACTACTCCCCTGAGACTGAAAACATGATGCTGTTATTAGTCTTTGGAGCCATTTCTAAACAAACTAACATGACCAAACTCTTCATAATGAAGGAACATGTCACCCAGTGCAGCGGTGTGACTCACTGACGTGTTTTTAATAGTTTCTGGAACAACAACAGAGGAATAAGATATATTAGGCTTTGATACACACACAATACTTGTTAGTAGATCAGTTCATTGTTGGTTTGGATCCAAACATAAAGAAAAATATAGAAAATCGTCAGAAATATCCTTTAAGTCCCGTAATACCAACAATGGTATATCTGAGGTGTAATTCACTCTGCAAGGCCATGTGACACACAGGTGTTATAGTACCTGATCCTACCACACTGTGCTATGTGATAGTTCCTGATATTTGCTAACAATCTTCTAATTTTCTGTATCTTTTAATGCCATGAACAAACCAGGAGTTTGGGGTTCTCTTAGAATTTTAAGTTTGGCAGGTTAAATAAATAAACTACTGAGATTTAATCTAGTTGGCACATGTGAAGTCTGAAACAGAAGCAGACTGCTGGGGCTTTAGCTTCCTGGGAGTGTTGTTCACTGCTGGATGAAGGTCATAGATGGGAAATAGTGTGTGTTAGTGTGTTTGTATGTGTGTGTGTGCGTGTGTCAGGTGAGGTCACTGCAGGGAGTACAGCATCTGACTGACTGCCGAGGAAATAGCAGCGGCTAGACCTGACGTTACCCCACTCAGTCGCGTCTCATAACTCACCGCTGAGGTATTATTGTAACTGTTAGCGTTCGGCATCAATCTAAAGCCGCTGATTTCATTTCCTTGGACTCAGACGTTTGAGGGAGAACTCCACTTGACCTTTCAGTTTTCCCTTTCACGCCCTTTCTGTCTTTATTCTCTTCTCCCTCTCACACACACATCGTCATTTATTCGTTTCCATAAATCAGAAAGTGATTGATCGTGTCCACAAGCTGTTACTCTGGAATCAAAGGGCTACACAGGCAAAAAATTAAAAAAAAAAAAACACACAAAAATAATAACAGGAACGTTTACTGCTGCCTGAACTGGGTCTTCTGTCATGCGTGCCAGGAAAGTTCATTTTGACATAATTTGAAAATGAGGGAAAGTAAAGGAATTAGAGTAACTCAGAATATATTAACTGCTCCCCGAATGTTGCTGCACATTTGTCTTTTCTTCTTCTACAACTACAAATTCACGTACTGCCCGTAAACAATATTTAGACGATGTAACACGAGGGTTCATTCTCTAAGCATGCCGTAATACTCGCCTGTCGTGTGTGTTGAAAGTGACACCAGTATGTTAGCGTTAATGATTGTGACCTTCCTGACCGTGACATAAGAGAAACTGAAGGGGGGGGGGGGACCTGTCAACTTTACACACACACACACTTTCCAAATGAGACACATTAAAAACAGAGAGTTTGAATGTGATGCAGAGGCAACTAAAACATTACCTCACCTGTTCTGTTAAACCAAAATAACATCCCCTCTTCAACAAGCAGCCTGCCACTGCTGTTACTGCTTTTAAGATGTAAAGTGTGTGAGTGTGTGTGTGTGTGTGTGTGTGTGTGTGTGTGTGTGTGTGTTTACACCTTGTTTTGATTATCCAATGTCTGAAATGCTATTATACTGTATGTCAATGTGAAAAAAATAGAATTTGCTCATGCAGAATGCTGTATTTTTTTAGACAGATGGGTGGATTTACAGTCTTTAAATGTTTCCACAGCTGCAGAAAACAAAGAAAAAATTATTTGTGAGGTCTGTTTTTAGCCATGTTAGCGGTATGGATCTATGGATTGCAATGTTGGTCAATCAGTCCACCACTTTAGTCTAAACTAAAATATCTCAACAACTACTGATGTGTTATGATTAAATACAGAGTCAAAGGAAAGACGCGTCTGCATCTGCAACCTGAACTGTTTCAATTTGCGCAAGATATTCACATGTCTGCAAATGGTGCTACAGTTGGTCCCGTTTCACAAATAATTGTCACTCTCAAATTGCAGATAAATTTCCTACAGTCCTCTCGTACGCCCGCTCATGTGTCACAAGTATAGTGTTTGTTTTGTTTAGCTAAATGTGTTAAAAAATAATGCGAAAGGAAATGATGGCGTGTTGCAGATTTGTTGAAACTGGCCCCTGCTGCATAAATATTCATGGACGAGATGAGAAAAAGGAGAGAGACTGGAGGGGAATAATAGAGAAAATTAGAGTTTCTGGTGATTCTGAGTTCAGTCGGAGGCTGAACTGATGTCAGTCCATCGCTAGGTAGCTTACAGCTAATGTACTGTTGGTGTTTTTGCTGTTTTGGGTGAATAAACACAAAAAGTCGAGTGGGTAAACTCACGCTAATGACGCAAGTTGAAAATTCAATTTGTCGGGAGTGGGGCCCTAAAGAGAGAGGAGCTAAAACGGCCTGTTTCAGACAGAGGCTGAACTGAGGGACCAGTATAAGATAAAAAAGGAGTTTTTAACTGTAAATCATGAAAAGATATTCCCCAGAATATAAATATACACCTGGAAATGTGCAGAATATGTCCTCTTTAAAGCAGCAGTGAAACATTCCTTATATAATTCTTTGTATGACTGCAATACAGTTGGGGACTTTTCTTTAATCCACTGGAACAAAATGCACCGTCTCGCTAACAGAAGAAGCTTTTGTTATCAGTGTGTGTTGCCCAGGAGTGAAGTCTGAGCAAAAACAGTCCTGGCTGTATTTTAATCTCCACATGGAAAATGGCAGAGTTCCTTTCTTATATGCTTCCAGTATCTTTTAATGAACGGACACAACCACAGATAATGAAAATATGTCCCCATATTGTTGCAATTCTGTCTTTCGTGAGGATGGGACTAACACACAATCTTCAAATCTTTCATGCATAAATATATCACATACAGTGACTGTTGGCCTGGGGCTTTAGCAGGAAGCAGTTGAATAGTTGGATGGCTTTGAACAATCTGTGGAGGCAGCCATGCATGGCTCTGCTTACTCTGCGGCCCTGGAGTATCTGCATCCTGCCGGGCACTGGCGGAGGAATGTTTGGGTGCCGTAACTGAAGCTTTGTAATGTTAATCTTCAGGATGACTCCTCATTCGATAGTTTTAAAATACAAAGAAGGGAGGAGAAGTTACAACGTTTTTCTTTTTTGTTCCACTTTAACCTAAATAAAGCTTCATTAATCAGTATTTTATGTATCAACAATGTATTAAATCATGTGGAAGAGGTCATTTGTAGTGAAGAAGCCAACTCTGCAGCCTCCTTTAGTTCACTTTCTGCTTTAGATTTTAAACATTAACTGCAGCGCTGAGTCTGAGCCACATTTCAACCGATGTGTGCAGCTGTTTTCAGTGAAAAAGCTCTGATAAACCTCATTGTTCGCTACCTGCCCGGCACTGAATGACAAACAGAAAGTGTTAGCGACTATCTGACGAAGAGAGTGGAGCATCCAGCAGCTAAACACCAAGATATTTTTCTCAGGAGTTGGTGGAGACCAAAGCAGAGCTAAAAGGAGAGTGAATATCAGACTTAAGAGCACAGTTTACTCCGTCAGAAGTTCACAGGATCTCATGGACACATTTCTTGGCAAAAGCGCTCAAAAAGTGAGATCCTTTTACATGCTGAAACAGTAATGGCGACCTGTTTACTTCCTCCTGCAGCCCAGATTCATCTGTATGTATTTAACAGCAGTGAGAGTTTTCAGGGTGTGTTCCAGTGTTCACATGCTGGGAGGAATATTTCTGGCTGGCAGCTCATAATTTAAGACCCTGCTGGGAGGTCACAGCTTTTCTGTCCTCCTCCGTCCTCCTTCTTTTTTCCCATTATTATTATTATTATTATTATTATTATTATTAGTAGTAGTAGTAGTAGTAGTAGTAGTAGTAGTGTGTTTATATTGTTGTTGTTGTGCAGGGTCAGCAAGTGGGTTGTGTGTATGATCTGTGCTGTAAAATTACCAAACACTATAAAAATACAGTTTTTTAAAAAGAGTATTTTTTCTATAAATGAAAGATACAAAACTATAATAATTATGTCGTACTTACAAGCACCGAGCACTTTATTAGGGACACCTGTGCAATTTATTATTGAGGTGCTAGTAGGTGGTGGTGTACTAGAGTGAATTATATTGAAAAGTGTTCCTAATATTTTACCCCTTCATGTATGTTAATGGAGTGGACAAAATATTAGGAACACTTTTCAATACAATAACACATTCCAGTTCACCACCACCAACTACTACCTCAATAATAAACATAAAGTAGAATTATCACCTTTCTGACAACGTCAACAAAAACAGAAAATGTATAAATCTTGTAAATGTAGAATTTAATGCAGAGCTGTTGTACTGGATTGCATCAGATTGCTCAGGTGTTCCTAATAAAGTGCTCAGTTAGTGTAGTTCTTGAACACCTTGGTAAATACCTTGGGTCGTCAATAATAAATACACAAAATGAAATAAATAAAACACAATTGAAATACCCAGGAGTAATAATAGTAATAATCAGTCTCTCCAGGAAATTGCAATGACAATAATTAACTCAAATTCTAGAAATCTTCAAAATATTTGCGAGAGTTCACAATTTTGCCAAATTGTCGCAAGTTTTCTGCAGTAAATGACCAAATCAACAGAATCAATAAACAGTTGGTGCATTTGGTGACATGATAACTTATGTCATTGTAGCATTCACAAGGATTCAGGTGGAGGATGGACAAATCTCACCTGCCAACAAAAATGATGCCATAAATCAATCAAAACAATCCCAAATGTTCCCAAATGAGGTTTGATTCAGTCAGAAGAATACAAGCTGATGTTGTTGAGACAGCAAAGATGAACATAATCTACCTCCAACATGAAAATGGACACTTTGGAAATGAAACTATATTTTTATGCAGGTAATGTGTGGTTTAATTCAACGGCAATGTTGACTGATTTTATTTGGTGTTAATGTTGAGCTGAAAGTTTATTCAATAAAGACGTGTTGTATGAATGGAGCTCAAGTACAGTATTTTCTTTTTTATATAACTGAGCCCATCGTCCTCATGTCCAGTAAATATATTAAAGAACTATCACTGGAGTACAGTTGTTTCTGTGATAAGTAGAATGCTTTTTATTGAAGGAAGTGATTAATTGGTAGTTTTTCAAAAAATTACATTATTTTTCTTTGCTTGTAATATTTCCCAATTCCAGTAATTTTAACGCAAAAACAGCACATAAAATATCGCAAATTGTATCACAGTTTTTAATAAAAGCCGCTGTAAAATCAAACATTTTCAAAAATCACAAAAAAACCGCCGTGAAATCCTGGAGGGACTGAAAGCGGACCGTTTCTTCGCTGAGTCCTTGTTTCTGACCGGACAGGATTAGGAGGCGGGCAGATTCCGTTGACATTGCAGAGGAGGAGGAACAGGACTGTTACCAAACCGGCAGGTTTATTATTGTTGGAGCCGCAGTGCAGCTGCAGTTCGGGGAGATCGTGGAGTCATGTACCGGCGGCCGCTGCAGTCCACCGTCAGAAGCGTCATCAACGCGTCCAGAACCGCGCGCGGACAGGTAAATAAATACCTGCGGCTAACGTTAGCTCAGCGGGCTAATAGGGTTTAATATAACCCGCCGCGTCACAGACGGAGAACAGGTAAATAAGATGAGCAGGTCATGAACAGCTGAGCTGGACACTCAGAGGCCGGAGGTGATGAGTCAGGTCAATATGAGACGTGAAGGATCGATACATCGATTATTAGTGTGTGTGTGTGTGTGTGTGTGTGTGTGTGTGTGTGTGTGTGTGTGTGTGTGTGTGTGTGTGTGTGTGTGTGTCACCGAGCTGTTAGTGTAATAAGATTATTACCTGTGCAGGTTGTCAGCTGGTTTCTGTAGGTGAACTTGAACGTGCAGGTTAATTAAATAACAACAGGAAATAAAAAATCTCTAATCTTTACTCTTTTAGTGAAATATTGAAGATTTGTTGCCCTTTCTGGGCTCGTTTAAACTAAATCATCTGTAAGTTTAGGGGGACAATGTCTCCTTGAAGATCTAACAACTGACGACGAGACACAACTACAGTCTGATTCTGTAAACAGACTCTTATTTGATCTTTAATAAAACATTTTATAAACTCATATGTGTGTCAAACCTTAAAGGACGGATTCACCATTTCTCAAGTGTGTCTTAAACCAGCAATCAGGTGTCCATATGAATAGTGAAAGAGGTTTTCCTCGCTGTAATCATTCCTCCTGTTCATACTGGATATTAAAAGATCCTTCAAATGTGCTTTCAATGGAAGTGATGGAGGACAAAATCCACAGTGTGTCCACACAGTCATTTAAAAGTCATATCAAGTGGATATCTGACACATTTACAGTCTTTTTAGCATCAAATTCCCTCTTTGTGTTTCCTCGGACAGTGTTTCCCTGTTGAGCTGCAGGTGGAAGTATAGTAACAAAAAGAGGAACTTTGGCACTAAAAAGACTGTAACGTTGAAAGATATCTACTTGATTTGACTCATTTGGACGCTGAAGCTTCATATTAGCTTCAGATAAACTTTTTACTTGTTTCTGTAGCAGCTTGTTTTCACCTGCAGCTGCTCTCAGCTCCATTTTTCCAACACTTGGTTAATGAAATCACTTTGAGCTGCAGATGGACATTGTGAATTTATCAAACATATCAATATGATTAAATTAGGTCATACAGAGAGTCATAATGTTGGTTGAGGACGTCACCTCGGGGTTTGGGATGAGTGATCAACATTTTTGGATGTTTTTAACGACCAAAAAACTAATCAGTTAGTCGTGAAAATAACTGACAGATTAATCGATTAGTTATCACCGGTTGCAGCCCTAAACCATGTTGTTAATTAGCCGGGAGCTCTCGTGTGATTGGTGGCCTACATGCCCACTAACAGAACTAGTAACCAGTGCTGTCAAGTAAATTTAGTGGCGCTAAAAAGAAAATTATTTCTCTCTCAATTGCAGTTTAATAGAAGTATAAAGTAGAATAAAATTGGATGAATTCTTAAGAATATGTACTTAGAATTATAACTATAAATAATAAATACGTTTTGATTCAGCTTCCTTAGAAAGCTTTTAGGAGAGGAGGAACAGGAAGAGGCAGGATTTGAGGTCTTTCAAGTAGTGATGCTTTGTCAATCAGACACTAGAGGTTAAAATACAAAGGTGGTGAGAAAATAATCTGTATATAATTAGTAAGATTTTATTGATGAAGCACCTTATAAAGGTGGCCTAGAGGATGCAAAAGTCTGGAAATGTATGAAGGGAAAGACCATGTAAGGCCTCGTTAGTGACAAGCAGCATCTTCAAATCTATTTTATACTTTAAGGGATGAAGGGATGTGAGGATCTACGGTTGGTTTTTTGGTCAGCTGTCTGGCGGGACACGGCTGCTTGGCTGAGACAGAAAAAAAGAGTAGTTGTAGAAGAAAAAATGAGAGTATTGATCAGTAATTCTAGATCTCTGGTTGATAGCATTGAATTGATTTTAACAATGATCCAACTATCAAGTTTGATAGTATGAAATAACTATGATAACAGTAGAACCGCTGTGCTTCTGTCTACACATATCTACTTATTCATTATGTCATTTCAGTGTCAACAGCCTTCATGTTACATTATTTATTTAATTATCTCTTTCTTTCTCTTTGTCCTTCTTGTCTCTCTCTCTCTGTGTCTCTTGCAGGTTTTAGACCAAGAAGCCTGTTTCGTCAGAGCTTTAGCAGCTTGCCAACTGGCCACAGAGTCGTCTCCTTGTTTAACACCATGTCGGACGCTGCACGTCACCACACAGGTAACCAGACACGCACACCATGATGGAAACGCTCATTCAGGTGTCGTCAGTGGTGCAAGAAGTATTATAGTAGTAATATCACAATGGAAAAATACAACTCCTGCATTTAATTAATGAATGTCAGCTTAATGTACATAAAGGATTAAAAACAAGAATACTTGTTTAGCAGATAATCAGCTACTGCACCTGATATGTTAGATATATTTAATAAAGTACAAAGAGTTGCAACGATTAGTCGATGGACAGATGGATGGATGAAAGAAATACAAATATTCTCTGGTTCCGGCTTCTCAAATGTGAATATGTTGTGTTATGTTTCATCTTTGGCTTTCAGAGACACTGATCATTATTATGAACATTATTAATAGTGAAGCATCAGTGTTAGAGCAGCATGTTACTGTTGTAGCTGCTGGAGGTGGAGCTAGTTTACACTACTTTATATACAGTTAGCTAGTTTAGTCCAGTGGTTCCCAACCTAGGGGTCGGGGCCCTCCAAAGGGTCAGCAGATAAATCTGAGGGGTGGTGAGATGATTAATGGGAGAGGAAAGAAGAAAAAACAAAGTTCTGATACACAAATCTGTTTTCAGTTTTTGGACTTTTTCTCTAATCTTTGATTTTTGCTGAAATATTGGATCATTTGAACATTTATTGAAATGAAAGCATGTGAGAAGTTTAGAGGGAAAAATCACTATTTGGTGGAGCTGTTAACAACTCATAGACATGTGAAATGTGACCCCGACTACACACTGCTTTTTGTAAGACGTCAAAAGACAAAAAGGTTGGAAACCACTGGTTTCATCTTTAACAATGTGTTGTATTTTAAAAGCTTGTTATATTATCCATTGTGTCAAATCTTCATCTGAAAAGTAACTAAAGCTGTCAAATAAATGTAGTGGAGTAGAAAGTATAAAGTACAAGTACCTCAAAGTTGTACTTAAGTACAGTACTTGAGTAAATGTACTTGGTTTATAATACTAGTTGCTGATTATTTTCTGTTGATCAATTGATAAATTGACTAATCTATCTCTAATAAACTGAATGAACAGTGTCACTTTACTGAATATTGAGCAGGTCTGACAAACTCAGATGGAACAAACTTTGATCGAAACCTTTTTATTGTCATTTTAAAGCAGAACTATGAGATGGGGGGGTAACTGGGGTAACTGGGGTCACGGTAACAGTAATAAAACCGTCGAGGCATGAAGACAACATGCAGCTCAGAATAGGTCAGTATATTAATTTACTCAACAGCTGCAGGCGGCCAGTAAAGGCCATGTTCTCCAGGTGTGTGTGTGCTGTTGATTTAATGAAGGTTATACAGTTTATACACAGAGAATATTACACCTCCATCTGTCTTCCCTCCTTTCTTCTGTCTCACGCTGACATTTAGTTGCCGTGGTTACGTCTCACGCTCTCTCTTCCTCGCTGTTGTTTTTTTTTTTTTCTGTTTGTCGTCCCGTCTGTCAGCTCCGTAACGTGAAGGAGACGCCGCAGCACACAGAGGAAGAAGTCGGGGCCTTCACGAAGCTCATCGAGGCCATGGGCTTCACAGGACCTCTCAAATACAACAAATGGGTGAGTGATGGAGAGAAGAACATGTGACGTCCTCAATCCTTCAGTTCGGAAAAGGAAAAGCTCCCCCGTTAGGGACAGAACAGTAAGGGACAGGAGGACGCAGGTTTTTGTGGTTTCAAAAGGTTGATTTTTTTTTTTAATTTACCCAAAAAATGCAAAAAGAACAAAGCAATCAACAAACTGAACTGATCTCAACAGACTGACGTCACTAATGACAGATGAAGGGAACATTCAGTTTATACCGGCCGACCAAACCAGAAGACAATAACTAAATTAACGACAAATAAACACATAGACAGTTTGCCTATAACTTTAATATTAATTAAGCAAAATCTACCACTAATACACAAACGACAGGCTCTCTCTCCAAACCCCCCGTCCTGTTGCAGGAGGTTGGTACAGTCCAGGTTTCAGGTGCAGATATTTATTTAAGAGTTTTTTATGATTATTTTGACCAAAAGATGTTCGTAATACAGTGCAATGTTTGATGTGCTCTGTTTGTGGTAAATCTGCGAGAACTGGGAGTTATACATTTGTATAATGTGGCGATGTTCACCGTGGTTACAACGTACCCGGCCGCCATTTCCTGCTTGAAAAGCGGTCCCTCCCCTTCCGCTACGTAGCCAAGATGGCGACCATCGAGGGCGAGAAGCGTCCATAGTTCCACACTCAACTTTTTGACCGTTATGAGTGCACCATCCGGGTTCTCACACTGCATTTCCCATATTTCTCAGCGTGAACGCACTGATGCACTCAAAATGTTACATGTAAGTACAGAAGTACGCGATTTGAGATGCAGCATCTGTCCCCGAAACTGTGAATGTTGGACTTGGGGGGGGGGGGGGGGGGGGGGGGGTGGAGAGAAGTCCAGCAGAGAGACTGACAGGGTTGGTCGGGGTACAGGAGATCAGTGAGATATGGGGGGGGGGGTTGGTGAAAGGTTTTGTTTTGTAGGTGATGACCAGAAATAAACGTAATTTAACACTCCAACAACACACGGTGGTTGTTTACTACCGTTGGAGTTTAATAAACAGGACTGCTGCTGTTGGAGTTTTTCTTTGTGTAGAGGACAGTTACATGACTCCTCTGTCTCTCCGTCTCTCTGTGTGTCCCAGCAGTGTCTTTTAAATTATGGGCTGTCAGCCAGGAATATTCCTCCCCAGCGTGTGAACACTGGAACACACCCTGAAAAACTCTCACTGCTGTTTAAATGTACACAGATGAATCAAACAAGCCGCCATTACTGCGTTTATTGTAACAAATATAAAAAGAACTTCACTTCACTTCACTTTGTGCACTTTTGCCAAGAAATCTGTCCATGAGATCCTGTAAAAGTGGGTTGAATGTTGAAAATATCATCAAATGCAATAAATAAAATCAACTTAACAGTGACGTTCAGTCCAGTTTCAACAGACAGCAAAGACTTTCTTTTTCTGTTCTGTGTCTTTTATCAAATTCTCCCGACAACAAACTGACACTTAGAGAAACGGAAAGTAAAAAAGCCTCAAGTCTCTGCTCCGGGAAATCTGTTCGACTTCCATAAATCTCTATTAAATCCTCATCAGATCACATTCTTAGCGAGCAGGGAACGCTAAAGACGGAGCGCTCTGCCTACAGATGGTGAACCGCCACCCAACGTCTCTCCTTCTAGTTCCCTACAAGCTTTACAGTATCACATGTTTCGGATTTTTTAATGAAAGTTTATGGATTTATCTCAACACAGGACTTTTATTCCCAGACTGTGGATGTTGGACAGAAGCTACATTCATGTTATTTTGTTTTTTACGAAGCTGCTGCACCATAAATTGAGTGTAGCTTGTTTGAAAATTGTGTAAAACGCCTGTTATAGTTTCCCAGAGTCAGATAGAAGTCTGGCTCCAAAAGATAATCTGTTGTATGACAAAGAAAATAATGAAATAAGCACGTTTGAGAAGCTGAAACCAGCTTGTCAATCAATTAATCGACTAATCACTGCAGCTTTGTAACAACATCCATGATGTTGCAGCACAGCGCTGCTCTGACACATTAAAGCATAAACATTTACATGGTTTGGTTATGCGGGAGGGTTTTTTTTGGGGGGGATAAAGACTTACAGATGTGGCGAATGTGCACAGGAATGTTGTCGTCATCTAGGAAAGTGTCGGGCTAAACGCCGGCTTGGCAAACGTTGGGTACAAGCGGCGGTTACACGTCTCTGACCTCATGTCCTGTTTCTGCTCAGAGCTTTTGTGTCGCCTTCAGGATTTTTTATTTCCTCTACAGTGAACCGGGGGGATACCTTACAGACCCCCGAAACAGCAGCTCAGAAAGTCCTCAGATCCTGGAAATAATCTGCATAATGACATCAGTCGGTTGAAGGAAGACAGTTAGAAGTAAATGACACCTTGTAGGAAAGTTCAGGTTATGTGTGCGGATGTTTTAATGTAAAAGGACAGATTAGCCTGCGTGGAAATACAGCTGCTGGTTTCAGTTTCTCTTAAAAATGTCTTCAATTTAAACACTGCAATTAATTTTCAGTTTATAAATAAAATGTTTTAACAAGTTTTTTTTGTTTTTTGTCTCCACAGAAAATCAAGATCGCCGCCTTGCGCATGTACACGTGCTGCGTAGAGAGAATCAATTACGACGAGTTCTTTGAAAGTAAGTTTAACGTTGTGTCAGTATGAAGGCCTGTTCTCACCTACAGCTACAGTAAGATGACCATAAACAGTCGTGGTTCGTTAGTGGTCGTCTGTGATGTTCAGTTGTGTCATCTGGTTCTAAAAATGTCTCGTATCAGCCCAAAACTTGTCTGCAGAAACATGTCATGATGTTAAACACCAGCTGGATTCACGACATTACGAGATCACGTGAGAATCCGTCTTGTCGGGCTTCAGGTTATTGGTTTGAGTCACAGACCAATCAGCTTCCTGTGAGGATTCTCAGGTGATCTTGTGAGTCCAGCTGCCTGTAAGAAGTAAGACGGTGACAGACAGACGGTTCATCCAATCACCTGCCAAGTATTTTTGGAAAGTGCCGCCCTTTTCCAAAAGGTTTTGGAAAGAAAGAGTTTGTGCAGTTCAGGCTGTGATGAGAATAAACTAGTCGTCCTTCTGCAGTTTAGTTTTGTACTTCCTGGTTTGCAAGAGTTTTAAAAAGAAGAGTTTTAAAGAAATGTTTTTTCCTGCCTAGTATGAGTCCAGCTCCAATAACGCTGCATCCTACATTTCCCATCATGCAACTAAAAGCATCTTTCCTGGTAAATTCCCACATCTTTCAAACGCTACAAAAAAAAAAAACACAGAAGAAATTATACATCAGTAGAACTAACAACGATGAGAAAATAGAACTTAATGTGTAAAATTAGTGGAGTGCCCCTTTTAAAGATGTTTTATTTATTTATATATATAAATATAAACACCTTAAGGAATCTTTGTATTTTAACTTTTCTCTTAACTGCAGATGAGTTTATTTTGAAAGGATCTGATTAGATTAACAGCTGTATCAGCAGCTGTTTTTTTTTTTTTTTTTCTTGCAGTTTGGAGACATTAAAGAGATCAATAAATAATCTGGAGAAAGTTCTGAAAGTCTTCATCATGAACACTGATGAGCAGCATTTACTGCCAGCAGAGCAGATTTACATCCAGTAGATGATAACATCTTTCAAAGTATGATGAATGTTGCTGCATCTTTTTAAAAAAAAAAAAAACTTTATATAAACACACAGAGAGAAAAGCTGGAAAATCACTGGTTCAAAATGACACACACACACACACACACACACACACACACACACACACATTTCAGCAGTAGTTCTGCTCTGAACGCTGAGCGTCGAGGCGTTGGTAGTCCTCCGCGTCGCTGTCACTGCCTGTCTGACACATTTATTTGACACTTTACTACCTGGCACACAGAGACAAACACAAACACACACTCTCCTCACTCATATTACTCACATCCACACACACACACACACACACACACACACACCTGTTAAAGCTGCTACCACAGCTCATGTGTGTTCACTCTGTCTCCTGACGGGTCCAGACCTGGTCCGAGTCTGCTGGGTCTGAAATCCTGCATGTTGTCCATCGCTTGTACTCACTTTATAAAGTCGTGTTTGGCATTCGTTGGTTTCTTTTCACTTTAAGTCTGAAATCTGAATTTGGTAAAAGGAGCCTGATCCTGGTTCATAACTGTCATATCAGGACTCTAGTGAACCAGAATCAGGATTTTCAGAGTCGGTCTGATTCATCAACCTGGCGAGCATGTGCTTGTGATTCAAGCTTTTTCTTACCTATAAATATTTCTCATTTTTACACACACTGATGTTTTTTTTCTTCAAAACACTTTACCTGCACTTACAGTATATAATATATTCACAGCTTCTGGTTCCAGTACGATCCAGCTGCCTCATACTGACCTCATATAACACGAGCCTCATGTTTTACCTGTAAGACTCGAGTTTTAACGCCGTCGTTCATCGTCTGTGATGTGAAGACATCAGATTTATACTCAGTCAGAGAAATAAAAACTGTGTGTCCTGACATTAGTTCAACTATAAAATAGCACAGCACAGAGCGTCTCTTCTGCTCGGCTGCTGACAGATCTGTCAGCTGGAGAGTCGATCACACTGGACAGTAGAGGAGCACAGTTACAGCACTAGAATATATATATATATATATATATATATATATATATATATATATATATATATATATATGTGTGTGTGTGTGTTTACTAGTGTGAACTCTCCAGAGTTAGTGCTGGAGCGCGACATAAAAGTACTAATTACAACTATTACAAAGATGTAATAATGGTTGTAGCTGAGTTTTAAAAGTAAGAAATAAAAACAAATGAATCAGTTAAGACAAAGGTTGAAGCTGCTTCATATCAGAGTGTTTTTATAGGAGACAGTGATGTAAATGTGTAAGAACAGGTGTATTAACGCTCGTTAACGCTGTGGTTTTATTTCAGAATGCACCCTCCCCGACACACTCAACTCCTGGTTCTTGGTAGCACAGCTGCATGTATGGTGAGTTACACACACACACACACACACACACACACACACACACACACACACACACACACAGTGGCTGTTTTTTGTGCCTGTAATGGGTCATATTGTCTTTAACTTTGTTTTTCCTCTGTTAGGATGTGTTTGGTGCGGATGCGTCAGGAGGGCAGAGAAGGGAAGTACATGTGCCGTTACATCGTCCACTCCATGTGGGAGGATGTAGAGCAGAGGAGCAAGATCATGGGGGTAAATTCTGTCTCTGTGTTCTTATACTGCACGTCTGTCTTTGTGAAGACCAGTTTGAGTTTTAAAGCATAAGACTGGTGATTTTCTATGTTTTTCTTCTTGTCAACAAATCTCATGTAGTAGACAAACCAACAATGAACTGATCTACTAACAAGTTGTCGAAAAACTATTAAAAACACGTCAGTGAGTCACAGCGCTGCACTGGGTGACATGTTCCTTCATCATGAAGAGTTTGGTCACGTTAGTTCGTTTAGAAACGGCTCCAAAGACTAATAACAGGGATCATGTTTTCAGTCTCCATAGAGTAGTTCTGTGTACGGCAGACGCTACTGAGCATGTGTAGGAACGCCGTTCTGTTTATAGCTTCGCCACCTTGTTGTGCTGCATATCACAACTTTAAAAACTTTAAATTTCTCACAGAGCTTCACTATAAATTCAAGCGTCTTATGCTACATGTAGCGCAACAAGCTAGCGAAGCTGTAAACAGAACCGCGTTCCCTCCTCGGAGACTGAAAACGTGATCGCTGTTATTAGTCTTTGGAACAGGAACAGATCATGTAACGGCATGTCCACCATAAATACATATTGTACATACATTACATTACATGACACTGTACAGTATGCCTGTGATATATCCCATAGGATCTCCTAAATATAGAGCCTTAACCTGATGTCTGTATACCAGTAATCATGTGACAATAATTCCACTGTTTGCAGCCCTGCAGACACACAGATACTCGACCTCAGAGTCCTGCGATAGATCTTTGTGGTAAAAGTTTAATCTGTTGCAGCAAATCCACGTAAACTGTATTATTTATCGATCTGGTGACAAAGTAATGAATATTGACGAGTTCTTTCATCCCAAATGAGCTGTAAGTTTAGCCGACTTATTAAAGGTTCACATTGAGTGAACCATGAATACAACCCAAAATGTTTTCATTCTTATAAATATTCAACATTATTACTAATATTTCTTCCTTCAATACACCTGACTTACAATTATGAGAAGTTATTCACAGCCTCCGTCCAGTTACAGTACAGTCAACACACCAGCAGAGCAGCCGCAGACGACATCAGTCTCATGTTTCACCTGAAAGACTTTTGTTTTAACATCGTCTGTAATGTTAAAACATCAGATTTCACATAGTCGGAGACATTAAAAGTGTGTAAAAGTTATAAAATACCTAATGCAGCGTGAAGCATCTCTCCTGATTGGCTGCTCAGGAAACGTGTGTTTAAATCATTTAGGCTACATTCACATTTCATGCTGAAGTGGCCTAAACCCTTTTTTTTTTTTGCCTCCGAGTGATTCAGATCCAGTTATTTTGAACAGACCAGATCTGATCAGACTTGGCATCTTACCTGTGTGGTCCTACATCAGTTTTAACGTCTCACTTCTCTGCACATGTCTCCCGTCGTCATCATTCAGCGTCGGCGCCTCACAGCCCGGTAAAAACAAACATGTCACCTTCTCATCTTCATCATCTCGAACAACAAATAATCCCGGACGCGTCTCGCTAGTGGCCACGTCATGATTTGGTTTTATCGTTGTTATTCTTGTACGTGTGCGGCTCACATTTCAGTTAAATCTGCATGAGTGTGTGTGTGTGTGTGTGTGTGTGTGTGTGTGTGTGTGTGTGTGTGTGTGTGTGTGTGTGTGTGTGTGTGTGGCAGTTTAGGAACGATCAGATCAGATCTGCCTCAGAGACGAGACTCCACACCTCCCGCTGACTCACATGACATCACTTGAGGCAATTGATCAGATTTCACTCAGCTCCTTCTGGAGACACAAAAAAAAGCTTTCTGCTACTTTTCTGCACATATGCAGTCGTGCTCCAAACACCTGGAAACTGTGACTGCGGCAGTAAAAGTCGGTTTTTATGATTTGTTTGTAGCCACGGCAGCTCAGTTGTGGCAATAAACATCTGTAGACAAATATAAAAACTTCCACACCGGCGCTCCGCATGAAAACGACTAAATGTCACTCTGTTAAATAAATATTCATTCATTCATATTCAACAGTGCGTGAAGTTTTTATCCGTGCTATTGCATCGCTACGTAGGATGCAGGGGTTTTTTTGTTTATTTAAAAGTTTTTTTACATCTGCATAATTGTGCCAACACTTCTCAAGCAGAAAGTGTAGCCGAATCCCCGGAGAGTCGGCCTGGCCCGCAGGCACGGCGTCCACAGAGCTGCTGCTCTATTCTTTCTCAGTGGAGCAGCTCCAGGAAGTGTCGCTCATTGACATCACAGACTTAAATCTTGGCTTTGCTCACATGTCGCTTTCAGAAAGACTTTCTAACACTCAAATTATACTGGAATGAACTCTCAAAGATCAGAGGAGAGAAACCTACTGAAGTTTATTTTTTATTCTTGATCTTTTACTTTTTCATCTTGAAAGAATAAACTGTGAAAAACAAACAATGGGAGAAAGTTCCAACATGACATTTTATGAAAGTTCAGAACATGAACAGACATCATTTAGTTTAACATCATAATCTCAGGTGACGTCCTCAGATGTCTTATTTTGTCCTGAAAACTACAAATATCACATGTACAGTGATGTAAGACCAACAAAATCAGCAAATGTTTCTCTTTTTTGCTTGAAAAATTATATAAACAATCACATAAACAATGCACAATATTGGATTTTTTGCCGATATCCGATATGCTGATATTTCCAACTCATTGTGGCCGATGCTGATATATTCGCATATTTTTTTTTCCAGCTGGAAAGACTATTATGTATGCAATCATAGATTGTACTAAGTATGATCAAGAAAGACAATGTATGAAGGAAGAACTTAGGAAGACTGTGATGTAATGCACCTAATACGCTGGTTGCCAACCGCCGTTATAAACCAAAAAGAAGTTTTTTTTTTCAAACAGAGTGGTACATCCTGTCAGCCGAGGTGTTTCCTATCTGTGCAGCCGAACACAGCAGCTCCTCCACGGACTGTTTCACCCTGACGGTCCCGGTGTTTCCTCCGCAGGCTGCACTTCACTCAGCCGCCCGACAGACCCGCTGCTTCCTCCCACTTTAACTGAATAACAAACCGGGGCTAACGTTAGCTGAGAGGCTAACGTTAGCTGAGAGGCTAACGTTAGCTGAGAGGCTAACGTTAGCTGAGAGGCTAGCAGCAGCACAGCCAGCTAGCCTCCAGCTAGAAGAAGCAGCAGGTCTGACGGGCAGCTGAGTGAAGTGCAGCCTGCGGAGGAAACACCGGGACCGTCAGGGTGAAACAGTCCGTGGAGGAAAACACAGTCAGGCGGCGGAGGAGAAGGCGACAAATCGGCTTCTCATAATCGGCAGAAAATGTTCATATCGGCCGATACCGATGACGTGCCGATAAAATAGTTGCAGATTAATTTTCTGTCGATCGTCTAACTGATAAATCGTCGCAGCTCTGGTCCTGATATGAAGCTGTAAACACAAACCACGTTCCTGCACATGCTCAGTAGCGTCTGCCGTACACAGAACTACTCTCTGGAGACTGAAAACGTGACGCTGTTATTAGTCTTTGGAGCCGTTTCTAAACAAACTAACATGACCAAACTCCTCATGATGAATGAAACATGTCACCCGGTGCAGCGCTGTGACTCACTGACGTGTTTTTAATAGTTTTTGGAACAACAACAACGGAGGAATAAGATATATCAGACTCTGGATACACACACACTGTTTTCTCCCTGCCAGTATTTAAAAAAACACATAATCCAAGTCACTTATATTTACTTATAAAAAAAAACAGTTTTGTGGCAGCTAAACACTCAAAAATCACATGTAAATGATCCGTGATGTTAACTGAGAGGGATGTTTGAACTGGAGCCGAGGCGTTATAGTGTGAGCTCTTTTAGTTTTGCTCGTTTTGCGTCATGTGACAGAAAGAGGTCAGAGATGAGAAATTACACTGTGGTTTGTGAGGTCACTCCTGGTGTGTGTGCACGCATGCATTGGGCGTGTGTGTGTGTGTGTGTGTGTGTGTGTGTGTGTGTGTGTGTGTGTGTGTGTGTGTGTGTGTTGGGGGGGGGGCTGCAGGTGTTTTCACAGCTGCATATATGAACTTTTGTCAGCATGTGTACATATGTTTGCGTATGCCGACACATTCGTACACACGTGACTGAGAACTTTAAAAAAAAAAAATCTTCATCGTTTTGACCCAAACACAAACATTTACTCCAAAAACTAACAAATCCAAATATCTCTCTTGAAGATAAATAGAAACATTTTAATCTGAGTGGAATTCTGACACCGACTTATTTATTTATTTATTATTTTAAATTCCAGAGAAATATTCTATAAAACATACAGTCTGTTAAGTTTCCTTTTCAGTTTATTCCATTTATCTGCAGGTTGTACAACAGGAGGTCAGATGTATTTTTACTAGTAACACAAACACTGATACAACTAATGCAATTAATACAAATACAAGTTCAAAATACAATAAATCCTAAATTCAAACATGGATCCAGTTCTCTTCACCGACTTCCTGTAAACAATCATAGACGCAGGACAAAATATAGAAATTAGGATGTCTCAGATGTTGTGTGTGTGTCAAATTAATGTTGACACGTCTGGTTTCTTCAAATCATCACATGAAGAAATATGCATGTTTTCAAAATATTTCTGTAATCTTCTACCCTGGTTACAGAAACCAAGTTTCTTGTTGATGTTACAGTTAAGAAATGAGTTTTATGGAGAAAGCCGACAGTAACCTGGTGACTTAAACACATGTAAACACGTTTCATGACATTAAAGCTGGATGGAAACTTTCTGCTTCTCCAGAGACAAACATCAACATCTCTGCAAACCTGCGTAGAGTCGAGTGTTATTGATCACTGTAGCTGTAGCTAGCTGTTAGCCTCACAAACATCCCCAAACAACCTCTGTGCAGCCGGATAAGCTAATATAATATAATAATAATAATAATTCCAGTTTGAGTCGTCTCCAACTGAACAAAATTTACACACATCCACCCCCCAAAAGCAAACTGTGTTGGACGTCATGACAAACTGTAAAATCTGTGCAGTTCTTTGGTAAAACAATGATTTTTTTATTCACGGTTGCAAATGTTTCAATCAATCAGATCTTCAACATCACTTTACATTTACACAAGTCAAAATGACGACAATCTGCAACTATTAACGTCTCCAGTGGAGTAATATAATAATATAATAATATAATAATCATCGATCACAGGTGTCAACACTCGGAGTACGAAGAAATATGACAAACAGATAAAACCTCAAAGAGAAAGAAAAGAGTAAAAGAAATAAAATTAAACAAATAAATAAAAAAGAAAAAGGGAAAGAAAAACCATAAAATAACGAATAAAACATAATATTAACCTTTGACCTTCTTCAGGAACAAGAGACAGAATTCTTTTAGTCAACAAACAGCTGAACACTGAGTCTCTTTATAACAACACACCTGCGGAGCCTCAACATACATTACAGACACGACGATATTTATACCACGAAGATCATGTAGTAATATTTTCTGTTTTGAGAAAGTGTGTTTTTACTGAAACACAGACTGTGTGTGTGTGTGTGTGTGTGTGTGTGTGTGTGTGTAATGTTCCTAATGAAGCTCTACATCAGCAGCACATGTATTTTTACAGGGCCAGTGATTGGAGCTGCTCTCAGGTTTCATGCTAATTGTGGTCGGGAGCAGTAAAAACATTGGTCATGTTCTCCGTGGTTCATAATTGCTGCAGCAGCCGGTTGAAGCTTAACAACGACTCCGCTGTCACTCTTTTTACCGCCAGCTTCATCCTGAAGACCGATGACATTCATTAAAATGACTTCAAATGTGTGATTTATACATTAAAGGACACGTTCACAATGTTTCAAGTGTCTTAAAGCAGCAGTCAGGTGTCCGTATGAACAGTGAAAGAGGTTTTCCTCGCTGTAATCATTCCTCCTGTTCAAGATCCTTCTAATGTGCTTTCAATGGAAGTGATGGAGGCTGAAATCCACAGCTGAAGCTTCATATTAGCTTCAGATAAACTTTTAAATACATTTTTTGCACAGAAGGAGGACTGTGGGTTTTGTCCTCCATCACTTCCATTGTAAGGTCATTATGAAGGGATCTTCTACTGGTCAGTATGAACAGGAGGAATGATTACAGCAAGAAAAACAAACTGGTACAAGTCTGTCTCTCTGTAGAAACATGGAGCTCTGATTAAAAAGTTATATAAGTAGAGAAACAGGTTTTCTGACACTTTCCTCTGCAGTGGATGAGATTAAACTCCTGAAACAACTTTCTGCTGTTCTTCACTTTGGTTTGTTTTTTTTGTCTCTGTGTGATTGTAGATCGACGCCACGCATAGAAAGGAAGGAACGAAAGCGATGACGGAGACCTTCTATGCTGCGATATTTGGATACGATGAGGTGAGACTGAAGATCTCAGAGTAAATAAGGAATCAAACATCTGTTATTTAACAGTTTCCATCCTGCAGATGCTACCTTCACTTTTTATAAATCTTCCCGACTGATTCTTGTTTGGAAATACATATATATATATATATATATATATATATATATATATATATATATATATATATATATATATATATATATATATATATATATATATATATATGTATTTTAACATTTACAGTTTCTAGATTTAGATCGTCTCTCTCCGTCCTCGCTGTCTGAAAGCATCTTTATTCTTCTTCATGTGCTCAATGGTTTATTGGGGCTAAATTCTCTTATTCAAGAATTCACAACCACACACACATTATAGTATACGTTATAGGCTGCAACTCATTATTATTTTTATTATTCATTCATCTGTTGATTATTTTCTCAATTAGTTGTTCGGTCTAAAAAAAAAAATGTCCTAAAATGATGAAAAATGGTGATCAATGTTTCCTAAAGCCCAAGATGACGTCCTCAAATGTCTCGTCCAGTCAACAACCCAAAGATATTCAGTTTATGATCATAGAAAACAAACAAAAACAGAAAATTTAAGAAGCTTTTTTTTCTTTAAAAATGACCTAAAATGATTAATTGACTATCAGGATAGTTGTGGATTAGTAGATTAATCGTTGGATCGATTAACGGCTGCAACTCTGAAAGTATAAATATTTAATAATTCAAGAATTAAATGCAGTGAAAAGACAAATCAGAGACAGGAATATCTGTAGTTATACAGAATGAAGGATGTGTGGATCAATTGTGTGTGTGTGTGTGTGTGTGTGTGTGTGCGTGTGTGTGTGTGTGTGTGTGTGTGTGCGTGTGTGTGTGTGTGTGTGTGTGCGTGTGTGTGTGTGTGTGTGTGTGTAGGGAGTCCTGGCTGATGACACTGTGCTGGCAGCAGCTCTGTGGAGAAACCTGTTCAACTATCAGTGCGAAGACCCCAAACAGCTGGAGCTGATGGTGGAATACGTACGCAAACAGGTGCGTTTGTTTACATATCCGACGTGTGTGTGTGTGTGTGTGTGTGTGTGTGTGTGTGTGTGTGTGTGTGTGTGTGTGTGTGTGCGTGTCTGTGTGTGTGCGTGCATGCGTTCACATATTGATGTAATTGTGTTCTCCGTTCAAGTCTCTTTTTAAAAGAGCTGGTCTTTTATTTAAATGATGCATCCTCTCAGCAGACGTTCAGATTCCTGCTGTTTGACGTTTGCTTTGCCACATCACAGCTCCTCTTCCTCATCCTCCTCCTCCTCCTCCTCTGCCTTCCTGCTGCGGACCAGCTGTGCTTTATTTTCACCGTCAAATGGTAAAATCCGAAACAATAGAAGAGGATGAAATATGGAAACTGTAGATAAAAAGAAACCATAAATCATGACTTAAGTTAATTATTTAAGCACAAGAAGAGAAACCAAACGATATTTTAATTTTGAAGAGGAAAGATCGACTCAGTAGCATCAACAGATGGAAAGTAACTAAATACATTTACTGAAGTTATTAACTTAAGTCTAAGTTTAAAGTTCTTGTACTTTACTCGAGTATTTCCACCTTCTGTTACTTTCTTTTATTCCTCTACGTTTATTTGAAAGATACAGTTACTGGTTTCTTTTCAGATTAACGTTTTTTACATTAAAGAACAAATATTCTGCATATTTCCAGCCTCTATATTTATATTCTGGGGCTCTACTGGAATATCTTTGCATCATTTCCAGTCAAAAACTCCTTATTTATCTTCTACTGGTCCTTTATGCAGCCCCTCAGTTCAGCCTCTGTCTGAAACAGGCCGTTTTAGCTCCTGTCTCTTTAAGGCTCCGCCTCCTGATGAGCCCACTCTGTTCTGATTGGTCAGCTTCCAGGAAGCTTCCTCCTCCGGCTCCGGAGGCTACGTAAACAAACTATAGTAGCAGGATTTCACTTCTTTTTCTCCTTCTTTACTCCAAATGTCAACTTCTCAAATCCATCCGTACATGTTGGAGCCAAAAGCCGATCTGTTACGAGAGCGGACAACACTAACAAACACCTTAGCAACCACCTTAGCAACCAAGGCTAAAGAAGAGAAGGCCGTTTATGGGCATGTGTGACGAGCCGATGTCAGCTCGTCAGGAAGGTAGAAATAAAAACGTTACAAACGAAGCGTTCAGAGCAGGTTGAAGCCCTGAGTTTTGACTTGCAGGCAGCATTTCTACATACGTTCACCGCAAGTTTTGGAACTTTGACCATGTTTAACATCTGACATCATCAACAGGAAATAAATAACAGAAAATCACAAAAAGCAGAATATGTCCCCTTTTATGATGTATCGATTAAAGGGGAAAAAAGATCAAACACAACCTTTTTGGTTTGTGACATCTTCCAGTTGGACCTTTTGTCATGTTTCCTCTAAAAGAGACATTTCCTCTCTAAACCTTTCACATGGTTTCATTTCAGTTTCAAGTGTTCAAGGTTCAGTATTTCACAAAGAAGCAAACATTGTATAGACAATATCAAAAAATGAACTTTTCCTATCAGATATTTGTGCTGGATTGAAAACTTCTGGACATAAAGACATAAAGTTTATTTACATTGTTTTTTTTTTTTTCATAAAGTCACGTATACAACCACTCATGCAGAATGAAAATAACAGTATATGGCATATCTGGGTAACACATGATGCTGACGATGCTATAAACTTATAAAATGAAGGAAATTAAATATGAAATGTTAGCTGTTTGACTGACGTCAGGCCCCCCTTCCCCCCTTCTCTGAGCACTTTTCCTCACCTGCTGACCTCCTCACCTCTTCCTCGCTCTGCTCGCTGGATGTTTTCTTTCCCTCTGAGAGACTGAAAGCACTCTGAAACACCTGCAGGCCTCCTTCTGCTGCCGGACACATTTTTAAGGATCAGGCTGCCGATTCTCTATGTTTTTCTTCTTGTCAACAAATCTCATGTTTGGATCCAAACCACCAATGATCGACTAAGCCTGATATATCTTATTCCTCCGTTGTTGTTTCAGAAACTATTAAAAACACGTCAGTGAGTCACACCGCTGCACTGGGTGACATGTTCCTTCATCATGAAGAGTTTGGTCACGTTAGTTTGTTTAGAAACGGCTCCAAAGACTAATAACAGCATCATGTTTTCAGTCTTCAGAGAGTAGTTCTGTGTAAAGCAGACGCTACTGAGCATGTGCAGGAACTTCATTTCACTATTTTTTCTAGTGTTTTAAACCAGCAGTCAGGTGTCCATAGTAACAGTGAAACATGTTTTCCTCGCTGTAATCATTCCTTCTGTTCATACTGGATATTAAAAGATCCTTCAAATGTGTTTTCAATGTAAGTGATGGAGGCCAAAATCCACAGTGTGTCCACACAGTCATTTAAAAGTCTCTGTGAAGCTTCTATTCAGCTTCATCAGTCTGAGTTAGTCATATCAAGTGGATATCTGACACATTTACAGTCTTTTTAGCATCAAATTCCCTCTTTGTGTTTCCTCGGACAGTGTTTCCCTGTTGAGCTGCAGGTGGAAGTATAGTAACAAAAAGAGGAACTTTGGCAGTAAAAAGACTGTAACGTTGAAAGATATCTACTTGATTTGACTCATTTGGACGCTGAAGCTTCATATTAGCTTCAGATTAACTTTTAAATACATTTTTGCACAGGAGGAGGACTGTGGGTTTTGTCCTCCATCACTTCCATTGTAAGGTCATTATCAAGGGATCTTCTAATGGTCAGTATGAACAGGAGGAATGATTACAGCAAGAAAAACATGTTTAATGTTCATTTTGGCTCCTGACTGTTGCTTTAAGACACACTTGAAAACCTGTGATCCATTCTCTATGTTCCTGAATGTGTCAGCAGATTGTAACTGACCTTTACTTGATTATTCATCGTGTGGAAATTAAATTAACACCTTGATTGATCTGTGTCAAGACTCCTCTCAGATCCTGCCGGTGTGTGTGTGTGTGTGTGTGTGACTGTGACTCTTGTTGTCTCTGTGCAGATGCAGTACATCGACGCTCTGGACGGGGAGGACCTGATGCTGACAGGCGAGGTGAAGTGGCGCCCTCTGGTGGAGGAGAACGCACAGAGCATCCTGAAGGTGGTCACACCCACGTACAACGACGCCGGACTGTGAGACGAAGAGATCCCCCAAAGTCCTCTTCTTCTGTCCTCTTCTGTCTCTCACCTCTTGATTTCCTTTTCCTGTCTTTTTGTTTTCACCCCCCCCCCCAACCCCCCCCCTTCTTTTTTCTCCTTCTTGTAATCATGTACTAAGATGGAGCACATTTCCCTCCTCCTCCTCCTCCCCTCATAGAAGATGGGATTTTAAATTTGACATGCTGTCTGTTCTCATCCATGTCTTTCTTTCCTTCTCTTTTTCTCCTCTTGTATTCCCAAAAACTTCCCTCCTTCCTCCTCTCCCGGATGATTTGTCCACCGGAAGTCTGTTTCTGGAGGAACAGTATAGGCAGGATAGTTGGTCAGGATTATTTCTGCAGCCTGATTTTCCGCACATACTACCCAACAAACCAGTTTAATAACTGGCAACGCCATTCATCATCATCATCCTCAGTTGCCATCCTGTCGGGTTTGAGAGCCTCCGCCGCTTCCTCTCCTCTCAGCAAACTGTCAAGCAGGAAAAAAAACACACACAAGAAGAGAACGAGACGCTCTGTATTTATATTTTTTGTGTTTTTTTTCCTCTGTATTTATATTGTATACCTCCATGTTTACGCTCTTCTCCTGCAGAGGTGTTCAGCTACGACCTCCGACGCTGCTTCACTCCTTCACTGTATGTTAAATAAAGTTTCACTCTGAAGAGGTGACGTATGAATATAATAATGGTTCCAGGAAACAAAATGCGTGTTTTCCACCGAGCTGCTGTGTCTGTCGGAGGTCTGTAATTCAACATCTCTGCTGTTGAACATCTACAGTCTGTATGAATCTCTGGAAGGTTTCAACCGTTCAACCCCCCCCCTCCCCGGCCCCCCTTCCCCCCCATGATGACGCTCTCAGACCCGAACAGGAAGCTGGACGACATCACTGTATCAAAAACAATCAGATCTGTTTTTTTTGGTTTTTAAAAAGTGAATTAATAAAATGTTCTCTGGATGTATAAAAACCTCTGAGCTATTAGTATTTTGTTGTTGTTGTTCTACTTTTTTTTTTTAAACCAAAGAAGAAAAAACACTTTAAACCTGCAATAACTGATTAACTGATGTGTAGAGCTGCAACTAACGATTATTTACAGTATCAATTAATCTGTTGACTATTTTCTCTATTAATTGAATTGTTTAGTCCATAAAATGTCAGAAAATGGTTTGAAATGTTTTGTTTTGTCCACAACCCAAAAATATTCAATTTACTGTCAGAGAGAATGAAAGAAACCAGAAAATATTCACGTTTGAGAAGATGATGAATCTCTTAGGAAAATGGTTGGCAATTAACCTAAAAGTTGGCAGCGAATCAATTAATCACTGCAGCTCTACTTTCTATCATAAATTTAAGGGGAAAATACATGATTTATGTTTGCAATTATGGAAAATAGTCCATTCTCGATCAGATAAAAGACAGAAGGGTTACATAGTGCAGTTTTTTTGTGATGAATTTTACTGACATATGAAACTTAATAAAGGCCAATAACAATATGTTGTCATAGCAGGAAGCCTAGCAGTAAATTGATGAAAATTTACAGAATTAATATTAAGGATGAAATACAGTAGAAGATTTGCCTCCTAAAAACAAAACTAGATGTCAACGTTTAATGCAGGAAAAGAACCAGGCTTTGCAAAAACTGCTGTTTTCATTTAAACTTACTTTCATCAGAAACAAGTAGTGAACACTGACGAATCATCAGCTTTTAAGTTGATATGTTGAACTTGTTAGCAAACAGTTGCTTATTTCCACATCCAGCAGTTACGGAGCAACATTATCATTCATGTGGAGTCGTGTTTCTGTCCACCTGGTGAATGTGAGTCCAATATTCACTCTCTTTTAGCTCTGTTTTTGGTCTCTACCAACTCCTGAGGGAAATATCTGGCTCTTTAGCTGCTAAATGCTCCACTATGTTCACCAGCTAGTCTACAGCTAACTGTGTCTGTTTGGTGCTGAGCAGGTCGTGTTCAGAGGCTTTTTACAGCTTTTTCTCTGAAAACGACGCTATGAGACGCTGAGAATGAACCAGAACAGTAAAAGTTGCAGCCGGACAGATAAACAATGAGCTGAAACTCACTATAAAGCTCCGTAAAGCCGAGAGGAGCTGCAGAGTCTCTGATGATTCTCTGTAGGTTCATCAATACGAGCCAAACACATTACACACTGCTTCAGTTGAGTGGAACTAATTAAAAGTGTTTTTCTGTATTTTTCTCACCATCAACAAATCCAATGAAAAGACCAAAACCAACATGTTAGTCAGTTGCTTCACATCAACTTTTAAATGACTGTGGACACAGTGTGGATTTCAGCCTCCATCACTTCCATTGAAAGCACATTTGAAGGATCTTTTAATATCCAGTATGAACAGGAGGAATGATTACAGCAAGGAAAACCTCTTTCACTGTTCATATGGACACCTGACTGCTGCTTCACTTGTCTTTTAATAATTTGACTTCTCTACATTGTCTCTGGCTCCAAGCCCATTGGTTCCTACTGAAGATGTAAACATGTAGAAATGACTAAAAATATATTCTCTATTGGCTCAACCGCTGTTTTGGAAAAAGACTGAAGCTCCAGCACATTTTCAACTCTCTCTGAGATACTATTAATCCAGTGTCGTAAAAGTGAAATACTTCCATGAAAGCAGAAGGTCTCACTGTCTCCTGTCAGTCCTGCAGTAAAGACGTCATTTTCAGTTTTATTTCCACCGCGGCAGAAAAAAACACGAACCTTCAGAAACTCCTGCAGGTTCAACTGAGATAATAAAACACTTTTCTGTCTTGTTCTGTCTCATCAGCTTGTCAGTCATCTGTGAAGCTCTATGAAACCAACTGACCTGCATGAAAGACGCTGTGCAAATAAAGATTGAATTATGGATAAACATTAAAAAAGAACACAGGAGTCACTGTAGTTTTTAACAGACAAACAGGAGGAAATGATGCATTTGTCAGGTACTATTTTCAGTGGCGGATGAATCCACTTTCGGTGCTCTAGTGAGTATTTCTGGCAGCAGGATGATGTGTGTGAGATTGAGTCAAAGTCAAACATGTCACCCAGTGCAGCAGTGTGGCTCTCTGGAGGTTTACAGCACAGAGGAATAAGATATATACACAGATAATACAAGTCTATAGAGATAAAAATATAGCAAAGATGAGAGAAAATCCATGAAATAAATTCAGATTTGTGTATCAGAACTTTGTTTTTTCTTCTTTCCTCTCCCATTAATCATCTCACGACCCCTCACATTTATCTGCTGACCCTTTGGAGGGGCCCGACCCCTAGGTTGGGAACCACTGGACTAAACTAGCTAACTGTATATAAAGTAGTGTAAACTAGCTCCACCTCCAGCAGCTACAACAGTAACATGCTGCTCTAACACTGATGCTTCACTATTAATAATCTAATGATGTCATATATAATAATATATCAGTCAGAGGGACATTCTACTGAACAACAAGTTATTTTACTTTTACTTAAACTGGATTTTAGATGGAGGACTTTACTTGTAATCAAGTATTTTTAGATGGTGATATTGCTACTTTTACACAAAGAGGCTATAATATATATTTTTTATAACTGCATAGTCTGATCTGTCAGTGTGTAATGTGTTGGTTGTGGCTCGTAGTGATGAACCTAAAATTTATCTGCTGACCCTTTGGAGGGGCCCGACCCCTAGGTTGGGAACCACTGGACTAAACCAGCTAACTGTATATAAAGTAGTGTAAACTAGCTCCACCTCCAGCAGCTACAACAGTAAAACATAGAATCATATATCAGTCACTGCAGAACAAATACTTTTAATACTTTAAGTACATTTTGTTACTAGTACTTTTACTTAAGCAGGATTTTGAATGAAGTACTTGTACTTGTAATGGAGTAATTATAAGGTGCCATGAAAAAAAGTCACTCTGAAAGTGTGTTCGAGGATATTTTAGTGCAACATAAAGCTTCTCCAAAGTCTTATAAGGCTCTTATGTTTTGCTCTCACATCGACTATGTCAGACAAACTAAATCCAGTTTCCTGTTCAGTATTTTTCCTTCATTTGTACGTTGAGCCTGCAGAGGGCGCCACACTCCACTCCTTTTAAATGACACCTTTTACCAGCTGATCCTGATTCAGCAATCTGCAACATTTCCATATTTCTAGATATTTGATGTTGAGCTCAAACACACCTGACGGGCTGGAAAATCCCAGAATATATCTGACGAAGCACAGAAGTCACCGTTTGTTCAGATACGTTTGTGGAGAAACTGACAGCAGGAGCGTTTTAGTCTGATGATGGATGATTCTCTGCATGAGCAAACCACAAACCAACATTAACAACCACAACCACGTGTGTGTGTGTGTGTGTGTGTGTGTGAAGAGACTCAAACTACTCAAAATACTGAAAAAACTGAGGAAATAAAACATCTCTGTCTGTGTAGTTACAGAAGCAGCTGTGATGGAAGAAGTATTCAGACGCTTTACGTAAGTAAAAAGTAGCAAAAACCAACATGGAAAGTTACAACATTACAAGTGAAATTCCTGCATTTAAGGTCCTGTGTAAGTATGAGCAGCTAAATTTAGTTAAAAGTATTAAAAGTTCTCATTTTTGCAGAAAAGTAGCAGCTGTGACGGATAAATCAGTCGGTTTAGGAAAGAAGAAAAAGTTCTGCTGCACAAAGTTTAATTCATTTTCCAGACTTTTTACTTTGTTCTTTTTATGAAATATTGTTAAGTTTTACCTCTTTGGGCCTCGAACTATTAATTATTTGGTGAACAGTGAACAACTCAAACATCCATAACATCACAACGAGCCATAAAGTTTGGGAACGACTGGTTTAATCTAAAACGATTTCATGTATTTTATAAGCTTATTATATATTATTTTATGTAACATTTTAATCTAAAAAGTTGTAGTGACTTGTTTCTGTGATAACATGATAAATATGAATCTTCACTCTCTACTTTAATTGATCCTATTGATGATGATGTATCGTTCATTTGCTTCTGTTGTTGTCAGCATTTGTTTTCAGTTTATGATTCAGTCAGATTTACAATATTTATAGAAGTCAAACCTGGTACATGGAGGATATTTACTGAGGATTTAGGCTCCTTTTCAGGCTCTAAACAGACAAATCGTGTTTCTTTTTATTTACTTAAAGACCGTTCTGAGGTTTTGTGCCAGTACAATAGAACATTTTGTGTTTTGTTTCATGCAACATGTATTTTAAGGAGCTTAGAGACACAAAACATGTGAGGAGAGAATGAAAATTCATACAAACATCATCCGATTTATCAGCTCAGACTGATAATAACAGGCAGAGAAAAGCAGGTGCAATAAAATCTGCATCTTTGTTTTTGTTTTTTGAGATTTTTTTACACAACTTCACGTTTCTGTGTCCCTCAGGTTCCTCCTGCACATCGTTCCTGACTTTTAACGTTTGCACATTTTGTCATCAAGTCAGTTTTATTGTTATGGCCCAATATCATAAATCACAAATCTGCCTCACGGGGCTTCACAGTATGTACAGCGTTAACATCCTTTGTCTTTAGACCCTCAATTGGAAAAAGAAGAAACGCCCTAAAAACCCCTTTAACAGGAAAAAGATGTGAGACACCTCAGGAAGAGCAGCAGAGGAGGATCCCTCTCCCAAGACGGACAGACAGGAAATAGATGTTGCGTTTACACAATAGAGCAAGAAAGTAAAATTAGCGGCTGGAAAAACATGACGACAGAATTATAGATAGATTTATATTTACATAGAAGAAGAAGAATCTGATCAGGAGGACGTCCAGTTTATACCGTTTATATGTTAATGTGTCAAGATTTTACCAAACATTAGTGCATCAATGCTTCAGAAACGCCTGTTAGTGCAGAACTACTGGAGGAAAGTCCATAAATGTATTCAGGATTTTTCTAATGATAACTTTGATACATGTTAAATGACCTGCTAGTTGTGTTGAGCTTCAGATTTGAACCAAACCAGTTTAATGGTGGTCAGACTCAGCAGGAGAAAACCGATCAGTATGTGATCACATTTGGTGATGGTTTTTGAAATACATTCATGTAATTAATTGATGATAAAGACAATAAGGACACTTTGAACTACACTGAAGGTTAATGGAAGTATTAAAGGTCGTGTTGTTTGTCTCTCAGCTGTTTTGTTCAGTTCTCTTACAGCAAAATCAATAAAATGTAAATCTGATCTTATTCAAAATCTGAGAAAATAACTTTTAACTTATTCAATCATTGATCTTTTTGTTGAGTCGACATCAGCAGGATATTTATCTCATATTTCCTCATATTTCGCTCTTCTCACAGGATGAAAAGACGCTCGCAGATCCAAAAGTCTCGTCTTCTCTTTAACAAGTATTTCAGGTTCAGCAGCAGAAAAAACATCTCGTTTGTGCTTCGTTGCTTTTCAGAAACGTCAAAACATTCCAACATCATCTTACTTTGCGGATCTTTATGCAAATCTGATGAACCGCAGCTCATTTACATCTGTTACATCTGTCCCTGGTGGTAATTTGTGACATATTTAGTAAATATGTTTTATCCTGATGTTTGTACATGTGGCCAAGACTTGACTCTTATCTTTTTATTCTGTTATTTATTCATTTATTGTAACTAAAACAGCGTTGTTACATCTAGAGCTGCAACAATTAGTTGATTAACTGATTAGTTGCCGACAATTAAATGAACTATATTGGTAATCGATTCATCGTTTTGAGTAATTTTTTCAGAAAAAAATGTCCAAATTTTCTGATTCCAGCTTCTGAAACGTGAATATTTTCTGTTTTTTTTAGTCCTCTGTGACAATAAACTGAATATCACCATTTTCTGACATTTTATAGACCAAACGACTAAAATAATCAACAGATTCATCAATAACAAAAATAATTGTTAGTTGCAGCTGTATTTAAATCTGCTTCTCTGATACTTTCAGTCTTGTGCTGCAGCTGAAGCCAAGCAGACACTTTACAGATTCAGCCTGATTTTAATCCTGAACTGTTGGTCCCTGAAACCGGCTGAATATCTGTCAGATCAGTTGTTAATTGACATGCAGTTTGAGGTCACAACACCTGATTAATCATCTGATCAATTGACGATCCGGTTGTCGGATGATCGGTCGGATCTCTAGCAGCTCAGGTTGTTTTATCTGCAGTTTGAGCAGTTCTCACATCAGGTTTTCCAACATGGCTGCTGTCAAAAGATGCATTTTAAACTGTAGTGAGCTTGTTATAATAAAATTAGAATATGTTGTACATGTTGTGGTTTAAACTGTCGTCTGACTGAGAAGATTGTGATATAAAACTGAACTTCACAGCAGAACAGACAGATCATAGTTGCAAGGTTTCGTCCAGTGTTGTAAGACGGCCAAGAATCAATCATCATAAAAGTAACTCAGTTCTTAATCTGCATTTATGAAAGGATGTACTGTATATATACAGTACTGTGTGCAGGTTTAAGGCTCTTTAGATGTTTAGGTTCTTCTCTGTAATGCAGCACCATCAGGGAGACGTCTGATCATCTGCAGCAGGACAACGAGCCCAAACATCCATCCAGAGTCATGAAGAACTATCTTCATCAACCAGAAGAACAAGGAGTCCTGCAGCAGATGGTCTCTGATCTCAACATCATGGAGTCAGTCTGGGATTAACATGAAGACACAGAAGAGGAAGAACTGTGGCAACTTCTCCAAGATGCAGGAACAACCGACCTGCCGAGAACCTGAAACACCGAGGAGAACTGCTGCTGGTTTAAAGGCAAAGCTGCTCACAGCAGGTATTGATTTACTTTATGTTTCTGCTGTTTACTGAACTTTGGATCAAGTTAATTGAAAAAAACAAGTCATGGCATTGTTTTTGTAAGCTTTACTTTACTTTTAGTGCCTAAAACTTTTGCACAGTACTGTATATACAGTATAAAGCTTAAAAAATATTATTTCAGGATATTTTTTAATTTATGGCATTTTGACTAAAAGTTTTTAGAAAACTGAAGATGCAAATAAACACTTATTGTCTGCATCTTCTGCACATGTTTTTCTTTTTTTTGTTCTTCTTACTTTCTGTTTGTTGTATAATTTGACAAGTTTCAAGTATTGCTGCTTTTCTTGAGTATAAAAGTCGCAGGTTCTGTTCATTCAGGAAGATTAAAACATGTAGTGAGAGTTAACACAACGTACAACATTAATAAAAACGCACATTTGCTGCTCAGCTTAAATGTGACAATCTGTCCTTTGTAAACTCATGGAAACATTTCCCCAAAGTCTGGAGCTGAACATGTGAAAATGACGCAAACAAACAAGAAAAAAAAAAAAATATTGGTTGCTTTGGCTTCTTTCATTTGGCATTTCTCTCTCTCTCTCTCTCTCTCTCTCTCTCTCTCTCTCTGCCTCAGTGATTTTCAGTCACTGGAAAAAAACCTCTGACCCTCATCTGTGTCTCAAGACGTTAAAGCTTCTCTCTGTCGACTGTTACTAACAGCAGTCGGCCGAAAGAGGAAACGGTCGGACTTAGTCATCTCTTCACAAGACGAGCTGTCAGAGAGCGGCTTCTTTGTTTTCATGTTCAATAAAACACAAAGTCGACGTCTTTTTCTGCTTTTCATTTCCTCTTCTGTGTTCTGTTCTTTTCCACTCATTTGTCCTCACATCGCTCAGCTTCTCTCTTCTCTTCGTCTTTTTCTTTAATTTCCTTTCACCTCTTTTTTCTGTCATCTGTCTTTATGCTTTAAAGGACCAGTTGTAGGATTTAGTCTAGCGGCGAACTGAATACACCCCCATCCCTACCCCTCCTCCACTGCAACCGGTGAGATCGTTAATGATTATGAATCAAGTCTGAATGCAACTTTATGACCCCATTCAACCTGTAAATCAGCTACTATTCTACTGTTTTAAATTATTGAAAAAAATGAGTGTTGGTTATTTGTCAAACTGCTCACAAAATCAGCTTTACTTGTGCTTCAGGCTGCCACAAGCTTGTTTAACCGACTAAAACATTTAAAATGTTAAAAGACTCTTTTAGACTTTTTAGCAGCACAGCTTGATCGGATACCAGATGGACTGGCACAAAATTTTGTACAGACATTCATAGTTCCTAGACGATGAAACCCTCTGGACTTTGATGATCCTCTGACTCTTCCTCTAGCGCCACCATGAGGTCAACATTTGTGACTTTTAGTGAAATATCTCAACGCTGTCATCGGGTAAAAGTTCAGTTTGTCTGATACTTTGGTTTACATATGCAAAACGAATGAGATTCCCATTAAGATGCAGCGGGTCAGAAGTTCCCACAATACACCAGTTCAACATACATTGGTTTCAGATTTATGGTAGAGTCAGGTGGTTTACATGCCTTATTCAAGGCCTTTTTACTCTGACAAAAGGATTTATTGTGTCTCTATTCTGTGCGTTTCCGCTCTAAAGTGTGATGAAAGGAGGATATTTAGTAGGTTAACCGGCTGACTATTGTGTCCGTTCATAAAGAAACCAGTTCTTCCAAAGTGACAGTTTCCAGTTGTTCCAGGCTTTATTCTCTCTCCTCGTGTGTGTGGTCTGTCATAGGCTACTTTTGGGGACAAATTTCAGACTTAAGACCAGCTAACTGGGGACAGCTTGTCCAACTGGTGACAAAAGCCGTGTCCCCAATTAGGAAAAAGCTGATTTTCGGGTCAGAGGTTATGGTTACGGTTAGGGTACGTCTTCAGGAAATTAATGTAAGTATATGTAATGTCCCCATATGTGACCATGATCTGATGTGTGTGTGTATGTGTGTGTATGTGTGTGTGTGTGTGTGTGTCCAGATTATGGTGTCTGACATTAAATGTAGAACACGAGTTTTGATCTGATAGGCCTCCCAGTTCTTCCTGCTTTTAACCGACCGCAGAACAGATCAGGTTTAATCCCACAAATGCTCCTCTATAAATGTATTTACTGTACACACACACACAAACATGCAGAATCAGAACACACACACACACACACACATACAGAAAGAAACTGACATTAATCATCTAGTTGTTTATACACATGACAGGAAGATGTCATTGGTTGAGTCATATCATAGAGAGATAGAAAAGACAAAGAGTGCAGCAGTGCGGGAGGTTAAAACTTCTCTGTGACCCAGATGTCAGCAGCTGACTGTCACACTGGGATCCTCCATAATGAAACCTGGTTAGGGACCCAGTTTAGATCCTGACACATTAATGGAGAAAACATCTCCTACTGGGAGAAATGCTTTTAGCTCTGAATGCAAACTGAGTGAAGTCACTTTTATTCTACTGAACAAAACATATATAGAGAGAGGGAAATGATGGTCAGTCAGTCATCTGTCGGATGGATCGGCACAAAATTTCATACAGACATTCATGTTCCCCAGAGGATGAATCCAACTGACTTTGGTGATACTTTTCCTCTAGCGCCATCATCTCATCAAAATGTCATTGTCCAATACTTTGGTTTATGACAAAATTCCTGTAAAACTGATGACAACGATCACATTTTCAGTCTTTGGAGAGTAGTTCTGTGTAATGCAGACACCACTTAGCGGGTATGTGGTTCTGTTTACAGCTTCGCTAGCTTGTTGTGCTACATATCACAACCTCTGGACTTTGTACTACATTGTAAATTTCTCAAAGAGTTTAGTATAAACTCAGGAGTCATGCTCAGTGGCGTCTGCCTTACACAGAACTACTCTCCTGAGACTGAAAACGTGATTATTGTTATTAGGCTTTGGAGCTGTTTCTAAACAAATTAAAGTGACCAAACTCTTCATGATGAAGGAACATGTCACCCAGTGCAGCGGTGTGGCTCACTGACGGGTTTTTAATAGTTATTGGACAACAACGGAGGAATAAGATATATCAGGATTTAGATACACACACAATACTTGTTAGTAGATCAGATGATTGTTGGTTTGACTCTTTAATATCTCCTTTAATCTTAAGTTTAACTGCAATTTGAAATGTGTTGCAAAGTTTGCCTCATTTGTTGTTTTATTCCTTCTGTAAATTTAATATCTGAACTCAGAGGTTTATTGTGAAAGTATTTAATTCAAACACATGATGCTTGAACCTGTTTGAACAGGCTGAATTATCCCACGCTTCAGCCGTCAATATATCAGAAGATTTTATAGTCTGTTTTTAAAAACATTTCTGCTCCAGGTGACACGCTGGTAAGACAGACACTTAAGACACTAAACACACACACACACACACACACATAAAGCAGAAAACCGTTGGTCCTCCTCAGAGAAAAATGTGGGCAAACTCCTTCACAACAAACCTGCTGGAACAAACGTCCTGCAGGTGACATGATGTGTTTCTGTGTCTTTGTACATGATTTTCCTCTTTTTCTTTCTGTTGTATCTTCTTTAGGTTTTCATCACATCCTCCTCTTCTCTCCAAGTCTCTTCATCAATTATGTTATTGATTTACCCATTGTTTTAAAAAAAAAACTGTTTAAAGAAACGTTTAGAGCTGCAATGATTATTCTATCAATCGATTAGTCAATCAACAGGAAATTTATCTCCAGCTATTTTGATAATCAATTAATCGTTTTGAGTCATTTTTTAAGAAAACAAAGTCTGGTTTCTTTGGTCCTCTATGACTGAATAATCACTAAACTGTGAGTTGTGGACAAAACAAGACATTTGAGGACATCTTGGGCTTTGGGAAATGAAGCCATTTTCTAGCACTTTATAGACCAAAAAACTGATCAATTAATCAATAAAATTATCGACAGACGAATCTATAACAAATATAATCATTAGTTGCAGCCCAACAAATGTTCTCTCCTACATGCATCAGTTTTTAGCCATTTCAGGACGACAGTGTCAGTCTGTTGGTCGGTCCACCACTTTGTTCAAGACCAACGGATTTCCATGAACTTTGATACAGATATGCATGTTCCCCAGAGGATGAATCTTTATAACTTTGGTGATCCTCTTACTTTCTCTTTAGCGCCACCATGAGGTTCACTTGTCATGATATATATGATATACAGACAATCATGTTCCCCTAAGGTTGAATTTTAATAACTTTGGTGATCACCTGACCTTTTATCTAGTGCCTTCATCACGTCAAAATTGCAATTTCAATCATAAACTCTAGTTTATGACGACATTCCTCTGCTCTACTTCGTGTTCATGGCTACTTAGAATATTTTATCATGCTAACATTCTAAACTAAGATGTTAAACATTACATCTGGTAAACATTAGCATGCTAGCATAGCATACTGGCGCTAGCATTAGTGTAGTCTTTTTCCCATTGGCATTTGTTCTGTAGTGGCCGCCCCCATGCAGCAGGTGTACTCCCTGTCCCTGCCCTCCCTGCAGGGCTTCCTCTAAGCTGCTCACCTGCCAACCTAAACTCCCACAGTATGTCGACTGAGACAAATTTCCTTTCCATGTCATTACCCAGCTTACATCACATCACAAATTGTGTGTTACAGATCGTCAGGTCTGTGCAGGTGTTTTGACATAATTTAGATTTTACACGAATCACTGCACACTATAGAAAGAAAAAGTCTTAAACTGTCCTAATTTTCAGGTTGAGATGATTGAAAGATGATTTATGTATTTGTGATGTTTGTTGGATTACTGACAGTCCATCAAAGCATGTAAGTTGTTTTCACTCTCGGTGCCCCCGAGTCACATTGAGATCTGTTCTTACATGAGTCAGTTGGAAGTTTTCCATCGACAAACATTTCTCAACAAGACTCGAGAAAGATTTACTGTCAACTCATCCAAACAAGTACACACAAGGGATTTTCTTTCTGGTGGAGCCAAAGGTGCTGCATTTAAGCAATGCTAACAAGACAGGTGCAAAACGGCAACACAAGGTACCAAAACAAAAACTGTGCTAAATATTGCAAAGACACAGAACAGTGCAAAGACACAGAATAGTGCAAAGATAAAGAAAAAACAGTGCAAAGACAAAGAAGAAACAGTGCAAAGACAAAGAAAAAGTGCAAAGACAAAGTAGTCTCCCAGAACATCTCTCCTCTCACGGAGTCTCTCTACCTGAACGTCTCGTCCTTCCAGCTCCTTGCAGGACAGGACTCCTCTGGAACTTTAGTTGTTCCAAATTGTTCTTTACTTTGTGTTTTTGTACATCATTTTTATAACCTTATTTTTGAAAAGTGGTATATAAATAAAGTTTTATTAATATTATGTAAGACGGAAAGTCATGGGTGTTATTTTTTTCCACACAGCTATGGTCACTGTAAAAAGTTCTGTAAATGAAGCTGCTGTGAATCAGCCATCTGCCAAATGACATTATGAAACATTATATGACTGTGTCTAAAATACAGGTTGTTATTTGAAATGACAGCTGTCGGGCCAGCAGTGTTTGCTTACAGTGTAATGACTGGTTTAATATTCTAATCATGTTCATGCTGTCAGGACATTTTGGTGCACAGAGTGTTCATAATGCAGCTCATGACTCAGTCATCGAGCACATTGTCAATTTTTCCACACAGCTCAGTTTTCATGTTTTCTGCTCAGCTGGTGGAGTTTGAGCAGTTGCAGTTTTCTCTATTAATGTCTTCATCTGTTTATTTTGTTCTCTTGTTCTTGTTCTTTCTTTCTTTCTCACTTATTTTTGTCCTCAGTAAAACTGGGAGTGAGATCCATCGTTCAGTTTCCTTCCATTCATTCATTTGTTTTGTCATCTGTGTACATTTGTATCACACATTATATCTTTTGCAGCACAGCCTCGCGGTAAGTTAAAGAAATACACTTCACTAAATAAAAACCGGTTGCACTACAAACTAGTTCTCATGTAGAGACGAGTTATCACTAAATATTTAATATCTGACACTTTACATTTCACAGAAAAAACAAACTTCAAATTAGTAAACCAATGATGTCACTAAAACTAACAACTACATGACCTAATAACTTAAACTAGGTTAGCATGATGAGGTATTTCCCTCTCACGGTAAATTAAACACTACTAATTCTAAAACACACATATCTCTGCAGGTATGCAAACAGAAATGAAACAAAGTCACACCTACATTCACAAAGGATTAACTGTTATGTTTATTTTATCTTTTTATCTCTAAAACATATTTTGTTTTTGGAAGTTATGTTGCAGCTTGTGATGCAGGAGACTCGACGGGCCGCTACAGGCTGCTCTGATACTGAAGAAATGAAGGGTTAGCTTTAAATAAATAGTAAAATAAATGTCAACCTAAAGTGACTTTAACATACTGTAGTATGTTTGAATCATTCATTAGGTTGTTAATGCGCGTTTCTATCCACTGTCGTTGTGTGAATATTTGGAGTTGTTTCATCAAGATAAACAGCAGGTGGCGCTAATTCTCCAGTCAGTGCCTTTAACCCGTTGCAGAAGAAGAGGAAGCAACGAGATGAAGTCATTACAAGAGCAGCAGTCAAAGCTCAAACAATGGAAAACGTGATGGAAATATGACATTTCTGTTTGTTTCATGTTTTCATTTGGGGAAGGTTACAGTCTCCTCAACGCTCCACACAGATCTGATGTTTAAGTCACATGATTCATGTACCTCATCATTTCGTTGCTAAATCTGTTTCCATTGCACTTTGTTGTCAACATGCCAAGTGTAAAAACTTTTTTACGCTTGGATTTTCTACTCTATCATGCAGAAATAGAAAATGCAAATCAAAACAGGTGGATCGAAACACACCTGTTGTGTCTGGTTGTCAGAATATTTTGTTTCTTCACGTCTGTCACTGCACAAAATCATGACATTGAATTCAAACCAGCACTACACTGTGATGCTCTTGAATTCAATAAGTTTTGCTGAGTCGATCTCTTGTGTTTCGAGGCCTCAATGTAGGTTTTATTCAAACATCTGAACTCTGAGTCTGGATGACTCAACAAAGGATCTTTTGTGAGATTTATTTTAATTTCAACCTTTAATTTTGGCCTTTTCTTTTGTCCGAGAGAACAAATTGTCTTTTGACAATACTTAGTCTCACACTCAATGGTATGAGCTGTAACCTTTCACCGCTAACCAGCACAACTTCATCAATGCGGTTCAGTCAGACTGTGAGAGCTGTGGGTGGAGAGAGACTGTGAAAGTCTGTCTGTATGCCGACACAAGACTTTAGCTCCAAACTGAAGAAGTTACAGAAGATTCACTTGGAACATTTCAGTTTACAATTATTCATTTGGAAGATGCTTTTGTCCAGTGACATACAAATGAGCTACAATCCCAGCAACAGCAGATGAAGGAGAATAAATCAAATAAATGTCTGAACCACGGACTGTAGATAAAGATGGACGTAGCGTAGTGTGATGTCACCTGTTGGTTTTATTAGAGCCGGTTTGAGTCGTACCTTATGGTCAGCGGGATCTTTTCTGTTTGGAGCCAGGACCTTTCAGAGAAGGAGCGCAGAGTTTGCCTTTCACACTCTGGAAATGCCCCGCTAACTTGGATCCAAGCTAACGCTAGCTTACTGGGAACACCGAGTGATGCACACTTGGGCTAACGTTAGCTATTTTAGCTAAACTGTGCTAACAGGGCAGGTATCAAATAACATTCAACTTAGTGAAATACTGTGAAAATAGTCTGACTCAGTGTGAGTCCCGGAGCCGATGTAAAAGGGTGGAGGTAGGTAAAGGCAGGACTCTTCTTTGTAAAATCGGGTAGAGAGCGACACTGAGGCAACCAAGGAGCAGACGCCACCCAGTAGGTCAAGAAATAATTTATTACAAAATGTTATAAATGCAATCTGTTTAAAAACTGTTAAACTATAAAATGTTAAAAATAAAAATATACTGCTAAAACTAATAAATGTTGAAATAAAGGTACAATACTAAAACTATTAAACCTCCATGTTGTCCCTTAAACGTACCAATTAAAGTCTGTTTTCTTTTAGGGAGAGGAGCAGAGTCTTTACACGCCTCTGAAGTGACCCGGGGGGGTTTGGCCCGTTGGCCTACTTAACAATGACTGTGGGTAACTGGCCTTATCCGTAAGGGGAGCTTGTTTATCAGTCGCCTGTTGGCTCGTCCTCCCCAGAGCTGCTGTCCTCTGTGGGCCGCCGACCTCCACTGCTCACTGATAACAAGACACAATTGGCAGTAACTAGACCCAACACCACCAGCCCGCCCACCTGTGCTCAAGAGTACTTTTCTCTCTTTTACTCACACAACTGAGAAGATTCTCACTCTGCCCGTTGTCTGTGCTGCACCGTAGTACTCTGGGTAGTTTCCTCCATCATGCTGGTGAGCCTGCGGTCCCCGTGTCTTCCCCTGAATCTACTGCATGTTCTCCAGCCGCCTGGAGGGGAATGGTGCTTCTGGGAAACTGGGGAGCATCACCCTGTCTGGTTTCTGTGGTCGCCACAGTGGGGCACCTGCTGGGCCTTCTCCCTCTCTCACCCCGTAGGTACACCAAGGGAAGAGGATACTCAAGCTGTCCATGACAAAGTTGGCCACATCTGGTTCTCACCTGGACCACAGGCAGGACTAAACGCTGCTCTCCATCTCTGCCGCCCCTCCTCCTGATGCGTGCTCTCTCTTCTCCTTGCTTTTCACCCGATTCCTTCCTCTCGCCATGTTGCTTGCCTCAGCCTTGTTTCCGTGTTCAGGCGTCTGGTCCCTCCTCCTACGTGCGTCATTGGTTCCTCCGGCTGCATCCTCGTGTCCAATTGGTCAGCGACAATGTCTATCTAGGGCAAAAACTCAACCAGATGCAGGTACTGAGTGGTGATCACGGTGGCAGGAGGTTAGGCATCCATTAACCAAACAGTAGACTTAAAGCATGCAAATAAAACCGAGCACAGCAATAAAAGCAATTCAAAACATTATAAAATCATGCAACATAAAATAAACACCGCAAACCATAAAGACATAAAAAACACCAATAAAACCAAGACTTCTGCCATGTGACACTGGAGAGAGCAGCAGGTGAGCCAACTGTCAATCACAGCTGTCAATCAACACCCACAAGGCAGACATCAAAGCTACTATTAGTCTTCAAATCTTATTAACAGAAAAATAATTTCCAAAATGACCACCGGCACACTCATCAGACCATGTCCACACTAGGCCAGCTAAATTCATAAACGCATCTTCTTTGCTGTTGTAGCCCTCCTTCCAGACTAAAATGGCATTTTAGCCAGCTTTTCTCAAATGTCCTTCAGAGTGTGTAAATGTGAAAATGCTGGCTTGGCGTTGTAGTGTGATGGCAGTAGTGCAGTATTTCATTGGATGAGGAAGAAGAAGAAACACAACGACAATAACAACAATGTCAGACATCTTCATGCGAGTGTTGTTCTCTTTATTGTCTACTTTGACAGCTTGTTTAGAGTTGAACGTAGCTGAATACCACCTTTCTCTGCTAAAACTATTTAGTCAGCTTAATATAGATGTATTCTTAGAAGGCCTGAATTTAGTGATCCGGACCTTAACGATTCATTGAAAACAATGACTGACTCAATATTTTATAGAGAGAAGTTGAGGCTTTTTGAATGGGAGTCAGTTGGAGCATCTATCAGCCGTCAGTGGTGCTTTAAGGTTCTTCAGCCTCAAAACGTGATAGTAGACACTTGGTCTCAATACTCAGTTCCACCTGACACAAGAGACACAATGCTGCACGTGCAGTGCCTAAAAAATGACTTTTTCTACCTTTTACTTGTTTTAAGACAGAGAGAGAGAGAGAAGGAGCATATTAGGTGAGTAACTTCTCTTGGAAGCAATTTTTGAAGTCAGAAAGGGATTCGAACCACAAATGTCTGAACCAACTTTGGAAGCAATCTATTCAGTAAACGTTGAGATATTTCACTAGATAAGTGAAAACTTTGACCTCATGGTGGCGCTAGAGGAGGTCAGAAGATCACCAAAGTCAGTAGGGTTCATCCTCTGGAGATCATGAATGTTTGTACAAAATTTCATGGCAATCTTTTCAGCAGTTGTTGAGATATTTCACTCTCCAGTTTCTTCTAAATGACTTGCTTGTTACAAAATCTATAATTCTAAATCTGTTTTGTTTTTTGGCTTCCAACAAAGGGATTTATAAACCTCTGCTGCCTTCACAGTTTGCAACTGTTTCCTGTTTCCAGCCGACAAAGGACAGAGATCAGTGTTTCTTTATGAAACGCAGCCATTCACAGTGCGGCCAACGGTCTCATGTTCACACCGCTTCAAGACGACTGCCAACACACAGAGTTCATGTTCATTATATAACGGAGTCTACTGAACCCACAATGACGTCTTAGTGTTTGTTGTTATGCTAAGGTGTGCACAGATCCTACTGTACATACCACTACAACAACAACACACACACACACACACACACTTAGCCAAAATGCCTGTTTTTTCTCAGGAACTTGTACACAATGTACCCATTTATCAGCAGAATAGAGTTACACAGAGAGACTGAACAGGGGGCTGTGTGTGTGTGTGTGTGTGTGTGTGTGTGTGTGTGTGTGTGTGTGTGTGTGTGTATGACAGGTTTTACCTGATCTGTCCGGTAGCAAAAGAGGATGTTACTCTGCTGGCAGTGTATCACACACAAACACATATTTGCATTTCTGTATTTGTGAGGAGCTTCCTTGGTCACAAACTCTCTTTAACCCCTTAAAATCCAGTTTGTTTTCATGTGTACTAGTATCCCAGTTTTAAGTTTTATCCTGGTTTTGGTCATATTCAGGAAATGAAATGAACAATTTATATCCCTCTTTACATGATTCTAACAGTATCCAGGTTTCCAGTCATCTGTGTGTAGTTGTGTGTTGATTTCTCACCATCTCAGCCACCATGTTCTGTACCAACAAAGACTGCTCAGAAACCAGGATCAGGTGTTTACATGCAACAGTATACTGGTTTCTACTGGAGTACTCCAGGCAGCATATCCAGGTTTCTCAAAACCAGGATAAAGTGTTTACATGTGCAAAACATAACCGGGATACTAGTGCGGATGTAAACGCCTTATCCTGGTTCAGAGACACAGTCTTCTTTTTTTAGAAGAAACTTCAGTAAAAAAATAACATAGAAAACAAATAGAAATATTAAATATTTCTGTTTGTTTCATGTATTAATTTAAGGAATGTTACAGTCTCCTCATGCTTCATGCACGTCATCATTTATTTGCTAAACTATTGCACTTTGGCGCATTTTGCTTTTATCAATTCGCAAACTTTTTCACCTCAGCTAAGTGTGAAATCTTTTTTATGCAGAATTTCAGGATTTTTTTCTAATATTCAACATTTCCACTCAGGTTTTTTTAAATTGAAAAAGTGAATAAAAACAGGTTGATTGAAACACACCTTTTAGAAGAAAAGATTGATACCACTCATTGCTGCATTGCTGTACTTCTGCTGTAGCTACAGGCAGCACCTGGTTAGCTTAGCTTAGCATAAATACAGGAAACACAGGGAGCAGTGACGACACAATTCAATGAAGTCACAGCACCGGGTCAAGAAATAGTCCAACAAACTACAACATGATGTTTTCACTCTTTGGGTTTCATTCAAATGAGATACAACATGTTAATTAGTGAGATTTAGAGGCACATGTAGGCGGATTTTATCAGCTGTTTCCAGCCTTTATGCTAAGCTAAGCTAACCGGCTGCTGACTGTGGCTTCATATATATCGTACAGACACGAGGGAAGCATCTATTTTCTCATCTGACTCAGCAAGGAAATCAAATGAGCCAAATTCCCCATAATGTCAAACTATTCCTTTGAAATAAAGTTCTGCTGGTTTGAACAATGTTTGCTGCACAGAGTGAGTTTGTGGGTCAAAGAGGTTCACCTGAATGATGTCGACCAACCTGAACTAAATCCTAAATGTAATTTTGACCCCAAACACACGATGTAAACCTAAATTAAGAGTCGATGATAATTTTCCATCTTGCTTTCCTTTTGAGGACAGTCAGTCCTTACAAGAACAGAACAATAATCAGTGACCTGTTTGCCTGTAGCTGCTTGTGCTCCACAGAAAGAGAAAACGTGCTGATGCAGCAGTTTCTGAACTGAGTTTAAAGCAAAGTGACAGAGGCGCCGAGTGGAAGAAAAGACTGGAGCTGCTCCAAAAATATCTGTGGAAATGTGCTTTATGTGGTGATATTTATATCAAAACTTTATATATATCCATGTACATGCTCACATATTGTACAGTGGAAGATTTGTTTAACTGTTGTTTAGGATTCAGGTTATTTTAGTTATTTAGGAACAATATGAAGTCTAATAAATGTAAGATTCCAAATACCTGATGATGCACATCTGAATGCGTCTGACACACCTCATATTAACTCTTATATGACCTCAGCTGTTGCATCAGAACAATCACAACCACTTTTTTCATGCTGAAGGGCAAGAAATAATGTCTAGTGCATTTGGATTTTTAATGATAACACATGGATAGTATTTTTTTTGTTTGCAACTCAAAGATACATATAAGCAAAGAAGAACACACAATAGATATTTATGTGAAAAACTAATACAGAACTCTGTGTCCCTGAGTAGTAAAATAAATTAAAATGTTGTAGAAAACTTAGAAGGCAGGTTTATGTGTGTGTCAGGTGCAGGGTTCAGGGTATTTAGCAGCCTCACAGCTTGTGGGTAAAAAACTATTGCACATAAGGCTGAATTTACACCAAATCAGGCATTAGGGCGAAAACGCCAGTCCTCCCAGTCATCTGAATGGGGGTAGTGCGTTTTGGCCGCAGGGACACCGCAGCAGCCTGAAAGTTGAGCAAACCAGACGTCACGCTGCAATCACAGCCGTCAATCAGACAGATCAGAACTGTACAACCCTGCCATGACGGAGGACAAAGACTTTAGTAATGGGAGGGGAGCATATTTCTCTTTGTTTGATAACGTTAAAAGTAAAGTTAGGCTTTGCTGACAGCTTCCCCGAAAAAGACAAGAGAAAAAGAAAAAGAGCTGAGAGCACCAGCGAGAGAGAGTGAATGAAGACAGCTGGTAGTTGCAAGAAAGTATTTGAATGAGAGAAATAAAACATTACAGCAGTTACAAATAAACACACCCACACACTTCCGCACAACCCTGTGGAGGTGTGCCGCAACGCCTGATTTGGTCTGAATACGGCCTTAAAGACAGGTTTCTTCTGTGGAACAGTTTTTACTCAGACAGAGGAGGTTAAATGAAAGTGAATAGTGACACACAGCTAATAAGCTACAATAGCTTCCTCCACTTTGGACCCTCTGTACACTCAAACGTCAGCTCTGCCTATACGGCTTGTCATTGGTCAACAGTGCAAATTCACGGGTCAAAGTTCACAAAAGTTGAACTTAAGGCTGGCAATATATCGGATAATTTGAATTTTCCACTTTACCGTGATGTATAAAATGTCCATACAAGGTGCACAAAAAGTTTATTTGTAGTGCAAAAGTAACTAGATGTTTACTGCTACTTTAGCTGTTTTGAGTCACGACAGTCCTGTAAACTGTGACGTGATTGGTTGCACTACATGTTCACCTGCTGCAGTTTACAGGACTGGCGTGAGTCCAGGTGATGGTGACTGTCTCATAGTGAATTTAACAGTTGCATCTACCGGAGGGACAGACTGAAGAAAACTCTGCACACTGACCTGTGCTCTCCGTTCCTGTTTATTGACGAGGACTCTCTCGACTGAACAGTTTCCAGCTTCTACCAGCAGCTGAAGAAATACTCTGATCCTTTATCTAAGTAAAAGTACCAAAAATACTTCATTACAAGTAAAAGTCCTGCATTTAATATCCTACTTAAGTATTACTAGCTAAATTTACTTAAAGTACTTAAGTAAAAGTACTCGTTTTGCAGAAAATTGGGCTGTGACTGATATATTAAATACATTTAACAAATTACATTATTAATACTGATGAGTCAGTGCATAAGCAGCATTTTACTATTGTAGCTGCTGAAGGTGGAGACTGTTTGAAGGTCAAGGTATATCAGAGGTTTTGAGAGGATAGAGATACTTCTGCTACATAAATTTGGATTAATTTTTCAGAACGTTTCTTTAATCTTTGCATTTTTGTGAAATATTGGAGAATTTTACCTCTCTGGGCCTCAAACAGCTATTTATTTGAAACCATGTGAGGGGAAATGTCTCCCCTTGTTGCAAACAACTCAAAGACAAGAACCTTAAAATAGTGTTTCCACAGTCATTTTATGCCAAAATGCATTTAAAAGTTGATATGAAGCTTATATGAGGCTTCAGCAGTCTGAGTTAGTCATATCAAGTGCATATCTGACACATTTACAGTCTTTTTAGCATCAAATTCCCTCTTTGTGTTTCACAGCTTCATTTTTTGCACAGAAGGAGGACTGTGGATTTTGTCCCCCATCACTTCCATTGTAAGGTCATTATGAAGGGATCTTCTAATGATCAGTATGAACAGGAGGAATGATTACAGCAAGAAAAACATGTTTCACTGTTTATTTGGACTCCTGACTGTTGTTTTAAGACCGACTTGAAAAATTGTGAACTTGTCCTTTAAACTGGACGCCCGTGCTCGAATCATCTGGTATTGACTGTATTTTATGTGTAATGATGAAAGCCTTGCAGGTGGTGCAGGATTCTCATCATTCTTGCTCAACTGTCTGCAAAAAACATTATGTTTCCATCCAAGCTTGAAAAAAATCCAAATATTATTTTTTGGCCGTATCACTCGGTCCTTGTTGAACTCAGCATGAAAACCTTGCATAGATTTACTTCACCCTCTTCAAGGAATCCACTGATTTTGATTTACTGTCGCAAAATTTAGCCGTTTTAGATACAGGTGTGACCAGGCCTCTAAGATGACGCGGCAAAATCTGACAAAAGGTGAAGCTGCTTACGTAAGATATCCTCCACCAAGCTTATCCTGTCTGATCTTTAAGCACTTACATAATACTGCTGTGTATTTATGCAGCCTTTCTATTCGTAGGTAAAATACTGGAACAGGGTTTGTGTGCAGTCAGTGCCGGCCAAAAAGGGTTTAGGGAACAATGCGGTTTGATGTCAGTCCTCCTGACAAACTACGCAACAAGGCTTGACTCAGCCTCTGAAAATGTGCTCGACTCATAGCTGCAACTGTTCCAAAGCTGCTCCCGTGTTTATTTAAAGTGGTGACAAATAATTAAATTGCACTTGATCCACAGGGAGCAGATGCTGCAGAATGACAAATTATATTACACTTTTAGCTGGAAATCATCTGCAAAATATATCATTTTTTTATTTTATGATGGTCAAGCACTTTTGATAAGACGCAGGTAACTTTAAAGGAAACACAGGAAGCTCCGTGTGTTTCCTTTGATCTTCATCCAAATTAAGGAGCCTTACCAGTGATGGATAATTTGTTAAAGAAATAAATCTTCCTTATATTTACTGCTGCTTATTTTGCTGCACAAGCATGCACAAGCATTGAATGACAGGACGTTCGCTGTCTTTACTGTTAGCTCACATGCTGCATGTAAAGCTGGATATTCATTGATTCATGCATGCAGTTGGCATGAGTGAAAGTGTAATTTGTATAAAGAGAGCTGCTCAGATTACTATTATGGTTGTAATTATAGTTTTTATAGACTGATCTGATATGAGAAGAATCTCTTCAACAGCTTCTGATTGGCTCTTTCCCAGCGTTTCATTATTTATTAAACAGGTTTTATTTCCTTTGTGCTCAAGAGATAAAGACGGAGATGATGGATTTACTACAGCAGGACACATTTAATCTCTGCATGTTTTCTTTGTGCTGCTGTTTTCTTTACGTTAATCTGACGGCATTCGGTTCAGACTTATGTCGCGTTAAAGGGTTGCAGAAATGTTTCAGGTCCAAACTCGTAAGATTTTTGTCATGACTTCTTTGTAAAAGTGAACATTTATTCAGATATGAGGTTAAAGAGGGCGGCAGTAATTAGGTTCAACCATTAGCTGGTTTTCTTTATTTCTTTTAATTAATTTAAGGATAAAATAGATTTTTAACACTGGACTGTAGGACTGTATAAGGACTTATGGTCACATAGGCTAAAGTTGTAGAATTCACACATAAAACTTTAATTTCTGGTAGTTTTATTAGACTTAATTTAAGCGACATTTATCATTTAAATCACAACAGTAGTTTTAATGCCTCTCCTTGTGTGAGGGCAGTGTTGGCTGTAACAAGGTCATATTACAATAATTGTGTTTATTTTTATCTACATTAGATTTGTGAAAAATTATGTTATTTTATGTGTTTGATGTAAACTATGAAACTTTCATCAAGGGGGCCAAATATTTCTGCTGCAGGCCCAGATTTGGATACACACAATACTTCAGTTCATTGTTGGTTTGGATTCAAACATGAGATTTGTTGACAAGAAGAAAAATATAGAAAATCTCCAGACAAATTCTTTAAAAAATAGTATAAAAAAAATCACATCTGGTCTTTTAGATGACAGGAAATACTTGTTTCATGGGATTAAATTTGTGTCATTGTAATTGAACAAAATCTCCCATGAATCAAACAAAAATTATAATAAATCGAAAGTGAATAAAAATAAATTGAAACCAAAAAAAATTAAAGGCAAACCTTTGTTTTATGTGCAAATTGATTTAATTGTAATTAAATTAAATTTAACTGTAAACATGTTTTTATTGTAGTTAATTGTAAATCTGCCTCCTAACACTGAACAGGATGTGTTTGTTACCAGCAGTCCTGAAATGTACATTCATGGTAAAGTTGCAGGGAGGCAGCAAATAATAAGCTTCACTGCTGGATGTGAACCCAGTCCTCCTCCTCTTCCTCCTCCACCTCCTCTTCCTCCTCCTCCTCCTGCCTTCAGGACAAACCTGCCTTCACTCGTTTTCTCACCTGCATCTCAGTATTTTTAGCCATTTCTGCCTCAGGCCTTTCCTAGTTCTCACTCTCTGTTTCCCAATCTCTCTCTCTCTTTCTAATTTCTGCCCTTTTTTTTCCTCTCATCATGTCGGTGAAGTCTTGTGTGCTCATTCTTTCGTCTGTAATACAGTCGTGACTCATTTATGCATACAAGCCTGGAAGCGGTTTTTCCATGATGACAGACAGTCACTGTGACTCGAGGAAGGTGACTTCTCTGCATCATGATGGCAGCTGACTCACCTCAAACATATGACCGTTAATATTACACCTCCAAACAGGATCTTATGCAAATTAAGTGACTCACATTTATTTATTTTTGAACAAGTTTCTTCTAAATCAGCAGCTACTTTGACCCAAATAGTAGAAGTCCAACCTAAATCTACTCCAGATTATATGTTTTTTAATCTGTTCTAAGACTGAACAAACTGGTTTCTAAAAACTAAAAATAACATTTGTGACTGGCAGGTCTTCTGTTGATCCTCCCCACGAAAAAGAAACTTCTTACAGGTCGTGTATTTTGTGTTTGTTTGAACAGAAGTAGTTCGAATGAGCGGAGGTAAGTATGTCAACAATGAAAAGAGCTTCACTGACGGACAAGCTGAAGAAAAACACATCAACTTACAGTAAACGCCTCGTCTCAGACTGACAGGATCTTAAGTTTAGTGTCGACAGATGAACAGTAACGTGTTGTCAAGAAAATATTAAAAACCAGGAGCACCAGTTCCACTGACTCTCTTATAAATGTGACACTGAAACACTGAAGAGTTGAATGAGTTCAGGGAATTTTATCCACGGAGGTTTGGAACAAAAGAACAATTTAAATGATAAAATTGATATTTTTTCTGGACATCTATGCACAGAAAATATATCTTTTGTTCATATAAACTCCTTCTGTGCCGCTTAAATCGAGCTGTGAACTACTATCTCAGCATGCAGACAGAATACCAACAACATGTTTGGCTGCAGCTTCATAGCATTAGCGTATCATAGGTATATCATGCCCTATTTAACACAGGTTGCCGGTCTAGTGGGACTACTTTTTTCCTCCACCTACCTCATGACCTGGATAAACTGTATGTGAACGAAATCACTTTATAATAACTGTCACACTTTGCTCTGCACAAAGCATATTTACTTATTCAAACACCGCAGCACAATGATGTCAAACAGGAGTTGAGGTCTGAGCACCTCCACCTCACCCTGCTGGGTAAACATTAAGTCATACAGTAACATGAAATCCTCACGGATGTTTACGACCATTACGGATATCAAGCTCCTTCCTCTTCCACTTGAAGTCACACCTCAGGAGAAGCTGTTTGTCTCCTCTTAGTTCTCCAATCTAGGATTTTTATATTGTTAAGAAATTGTGTAAAGTCTTGTATAATGTGAGGATACTGTGATCGTTTCACTCTGGCACTCTCCATTAACACAGAAAACCATTTAGGACAGACTAGATCAGATATATTCTCCATTCATGTATTAATTTAGTCATGTGGCCCGAGGGAGCAGAGCCAGAGATGATGAATCCTTCTCAGTCTCCTTCAAATGTTCTCTGTTTCTGTTTCTCTGACATCGATACAGGAAAATTAACTGCACATTATACAGTAACTCTTTATTTTACAGGTCTCGCGCTTTCTTAATAATTTCCTAAAAAGGAACTGGACGTGTAACTGTAAATTCATGGGAAGATGCACTTCGACACTAATTATAGTGAAACTGGAGACAGTGTTAAATTGACGTTTAGTTACTGTTGCTACGCCTGATCATCTTCATTCTCGCACAGCACATAATGCGGTTTACAATGATAGCGATGACAGATTTACCATCGAAATTTGTAGAGTTGTAAAGTGGGAAGAAATATTTCAGGCGCCTCCTGGTTCTAAAGGTAAAACATCTTGTTCATTTTTGCAACAGATAATGTTAGGTAACTCATAGTTTGAGTTCTTCTACAGTTTGGATCAAGCAACACGCTGAAGTTCCAAAAACTGCAGTTCCTCAAATGGCCACTTGAGTCAATCCTCATAGACCCCCATGTTAAAATGTCCAACTTTACAGCAGAAATAAACATGTTTACAGCCTGGTACAAAAAAAAGATTTTGGTCTCTAAAGCTAATTTCCCCTTTCATGACAACTGTAGGGAGATGAATTTTTATACAACTCACCCGTTTAAATTATATTAAGGCTTAAAGTTATGCATAATTAAGGGCGTGGCAAGTTGTTACCACAGCAACAACATTGCTCAGGTAAGTATTTTTAAATACTAATGTTCTAACTAAACATCATTGTTCATTTTTTTATCAACCACACTGTAAAAGTACCAGATGGTTTGGTAGGAGAATAATGTGCTTATCTTCGTTATCACTGGTTACACTGGTAAAGTCAGCTTTTGCATTCTGTCTTTTTAAATACTTTTAAAATTCTTCCCTTTGCTTGAAAGCCATTTCTTCTGTCAGTCACGCAGTATTGACGTGTTGCTTGAATGAAACTGTAACAACAGCCCGTATCACCTTCCGTCAGGTTGTTTTCACTCTGATGTTATCTGCATATAGAAAAATCTTCACATCAGTGTTACGTAATCAAGTCAGTGATGATTTTATGACTTCTTTATGGGATTTTTTATGTTTGTTTTCAGAGAACAACTCTTATCAGATTACAATAACTGCTCGATCAGTGTGTGTTCTTCTATTCTCCAGTGATGCCTTTGACATATTCAATAACAAGTACAAGTGACACAAACACTAGCAGATTTAATGATTTAGGTGACAAAGAAGAATAGTGAACAAAGACAAAAATTAAATCTGAGAACATCCTCCTGCCTCTTAACACTGTGGGTTCAAATCCGTTGGTGACCTCGGCTGCGTATTTATTCCTCTGCTCTGACCTTCCTGACCCTCTTGTGGAATGTATTGTGTAGTTAAGCTCACAGGGGAAATGATCATTTCCAAAAGTGGGGCCAGGATGTGAAACAAAAGCTCTGGAAGTCTTTGGTGTTCTCCTGCTGAATGGATCAGCTCACCTCAGACACGCTAGTCACTACTATATGATTAGCGTTAGCCGAGCTAGCGGTGTAGCTCTGTGGATGGGAATGTTGGTCCACTACTTTGGCTCAGACTGAAATATCTCAACAACTGTTGGATGGATTGCCATGAAATTTGGTACAAATATTCATGTTTCCCAGATGATGAATCCTACTGACTTTGATGATCCTCTGACTTTTCCTCTAGCACCACCATCAGATTGAAAAATTAATTCTCGCCTGTTACTAAGGGTGTGCCACAGGGATCCATTCTGGGCCCTGTCCTGTTCACCATTTATTTTAAACATGAGATCAGAAATCATGTCTTCCCTACATGGCTGCCAAATGCATCTGTACGCAGACGATACTGTTTTATACCGTATCGCTGATTCTGTGCAATTTGCTATTGAGAAACTGCAACTTTCCTTTCATGCACTGCAACATTCCTTCGTTAATCTCAGACTGATACTTAACGCAAATAAAACTAAATTTATGTTATTTTCAAGATCCAAAAATTCAGACTACATCAATCTGCATATCTCTACTATCAATGGTTCAAACATCAGAAGGGTCATAGAATACAAATACCTTGGCATCTGGCTCGACGACAAATTCACATTCAATCACCGTATCAAGAACCTTGTTGACAAATTAAAACAAAAAATTGGCTTTCTATACATGAATAAACCTGAATGTCCCCAACCTGTGCGAAGAGGATTGTTGAATCAACTATCTACTTAGTGTTAGATTATCGGGTTGTAATTTACAGAAATGCCGCTGCCTTCACACCTACGCTTTTAGACTCGGTTTATCAGTCAGCCCTTTATTACTGGCAACAGCAACAATACTCACCATTGTATCCTCTATGATAAGAGAGGCATCAATCACTGGTATCTGTATATCTATAAAGCCCTGACTGGAAACTTATCATCATACATCACATCTCTGTTACACTGGAACTCTGGTCCACTTCCAACCTGTTCCAGTGACTGTCTGGCTCTTCAGGTACCTCGTGCCGGGTCTGAACCTGGAAAGACGGCTTTAAGTGTTACTGCAGGAAGCTCTTGCAATGTGACATAAAACTGAATACTCTCATACCTCTTGGACACTTCAGGAATATAATTAATAACCATTCACTGCCTGTCTGTAACTGTTGTAACTGATTTTGTTGACTGTGTATGTTTCTTTGTTGTTTCTTTGGGGTTTTTTTGTTTTGTTTTTCCCCATCAGCCTCATCTGTACTTTGTATTTAATACAAATAGGCTAATGTTAGCATGCTAGCACACCAAACTAAGGTGGTGAAAATGGTAAACATTATACTATTCTATACTTTATTTGATGGACTCTTGGGAGATTAACCTTGAGCTAAAAGAGACCTAAATAAATGCCTGCTAATCATCAGCATGTTAGCATTGTCATTGTTAGCATGCTGATGTTAGCATTTAGCTCAGTACAGCCTCACAGAGCTGCTTGTGCTCCAGAAAGCATCACTACAGACAAATTACAGTTTTAATAACCTCAGTCTGGAAGTTCAGTTGGCTTTATTTGTCAAAGTGTCCAGTGTGAATGAAATTAGATAGAAATATGTCAAAAGGGAATAACAGCTGCATAATTACATCAAATTTAAGCAACATTAGAATTTATCTCCCTACTGTTCTCACTGTTGATGAAGAGCTTAAATAGTTTGCTGAATTATAATGATGGATATGTTGTTGTGAACTGTAACTGTTTTGTAAGATTAATTATAAAAATCTCCACTCCACACTTTTTTTTGGTGGACATTCTTAATGAAGCTGTTTTAAACACCTAATGGCTGCAACTAAGTGACATATGGTTCAACTCAAGGTGCCGAAATGTTAATGATAAAAAAGATAAGTGTATATTAACAGAAGGGCAGTTACATACTGATACATATTGCTCCACTGCATTTCAACAGTGTTGCAAATATATTTTGTTAGAGGACATATAGAGACATTTTAAAGTTTTTTTAATGCCTAAATGGAGGTATAATAGGCCTGATAATTACTTGATCCCTGCTTTAAAATGTACCTTTGAGCATCTCTACCAGATGCTGCTCTGTAGCTGGACTCTGACTCCTCTAAACATTATTCTATGGGGTCTTTATTATGTATGAGGTGGAAGAGAAATGTCCAGGACAACAGTGAGCTTTTAGGTGAATTGGGGTTGTAGCCTACATGTAACACACTCCCACAGAGACAGAGGCAGAGAGTCGGTCTCAGGGGACGACGGGGAGGTTTTCCATTTCACAGATCATGTGAGCAGAGAGAGAGAGAGAGAGCGGGCGAGAGAGACGGCATCAAACATGTCAGTACTTCCCATCAGAGGTGTTTGTTTTTCAAAATGTTGCCACTGAATCAGATTTTTTCAGGCCTATAAACTTTAAGGGACACTAGAAAATGTGTTTATAGATATTATCATATATGCAAATGATGATGCAGATTACTGCTGCAAGTCATTAATAAGTATTTAATTCTCTTTGAAGTAAATTCTGCCTTCACAATGAAAACATTACATTTGTCAAATCTGCACATTCAAAAAGAACAAAAAGTAGATAAATACAGTATTACAAACACTACTGTTGAATATTTATATAAACATGCATTGAAACTACTGATGCTGTTTAAAATACATGATTAAATATGATCAGATTTTATAATATATAACCTTTATTTAACAAGGTAAAAGCCTCATTTAGATTAAAATCTCTTTTCCAAGAAAGCAGCATAAACATTATTAACAATAAACATAAACAACACAAACACACAAATACAACTGTCACACAATACAGACGAGTGAACACAATATCCAGTTCATATGCAACACGAGGTCAAGGATGAAAATCTGAATGAATGGTAGTCATAAAGTAGTCAGCAGGTAGTCATTTATGTGACTCATCATATTATATAACCAGTAACACCAGTATCCAAGTAGAGCGATACTGATATTGATATTGACAACTACAATATGAAAAATGACAAGATGTTTCCACATGTTTACTGTTGTTGCTGCGATTTAAATCTAAAACTTTTAACAGCTAAGCAGTGTCATCAAGGCAAAGAGAGTTAATCTGAGTAGCACCTTTAAACAACGAGTGAATTAAAATGATTTATATGAGGCATAAAAGGCATTAAGAAAAGATTTTGGCTTATATAGATTGGTGCTTGCATTTTCTAAAATGTGAGAATTTGAGGCCTTTATGTTTCAAACATGATAGTTTAACTGAACAACAACAAAACAAGACGTCAACATGAGCTCTACGAAATTATAATGATTATGTTTTCAAACGATTCATCGAGAAACTAATCAGCTAATAATTAATCGATAATAAAAAAAATAATCGTTAGCTGCATGGGCCTTTAATTTGAAATCCTTACCCAGAAGCAGCAGACCTGTTGTGAGAATGGTTGGCATGGCAACGGAGAGATTAAGGAGGGGGGTGGGGGTGGTACCTTTCCACGTTGGAGACCAATGACGGGACAGGTAGCAACAGGTGAGCAGGAAAAACACACACACATACACACACACCACACACACACATACACACACACCACACACACACATACACACACACCACACACACACACACACACACACCCCGGGGGAGGGAGGGGGAGGGGGGAGATCCTGTGTGACTTGACGGGGAACTAAAGCGCAGAGGAACATTTCACCGCCGCGGAGGAAACTGCAGCTGATCTGGATTACAAACAATATTCCCTCTACAAGGATTTATAGAGTTCTGTAATCTCTGTAATCTGTGTGTGTGTGTGTGTGTGTGTATTTATTGTAGTATAGTATATTGTGGATTATTGCTCTGCTGATCCACCTGTGTCTTCTTTGCTGTAATGTTTCTGCAGCACCTGTATCGCGGTGGATAGTTTAATTAATTAGAGGACTGCCTGCCTGTTTTTGTGGGTTTAACTTTAATCCCGGTCCTGCTGACTGCAGCACTATGATCAGCTCGGAGGGCCTGCGGCCGGCCACGAACGGCAGGAAGCCGCTGGGTAAGCTCGCCTCCCGGCTGGAGGAGGTGAAGAACCCGTGGCGGCAGGTCTCCACGCTGGAGCTCAGCCACAACGAGGCGGCGCGGCTCGCCACGGACGCGCTGCTGGAGCACGGAGAGAAGGAGTACCGGAGGGTGCTCACCGAGGAGCGGGAGCTCAACTTCCTCTCCCCGCTGGAGATCCGCTACATCACCCAGAATGCAGCCAAGACAGGCGGCCCCGAGAGCAACGGCACCGGTCCCAACGACCGGGACTTCGGGGACGGCGACGCCGTGTCCGAGCTCACCTCCGGGACTTACTTCCCGATGATGTCCGACGAGGAGCCGCCGTTGCTGGAGCTCGGCTGGCCGGACTCCCCGGCGAGATACGGACCGTCTGAGACGCAGATCTACTTCCAGAGAGACAAGTCTCACAACGTCAAAGATCTCATCAGGTCCCTCATCAACAAAGCCAAAAAGGTGAGAAAACACTGATGTGGATCTCAAAAACATGAGAACAGTTTATTACAGCATCCAGTCTGTGAACAAAAAGTAATAAAATACATTTTTATAAGTATAAAGTTGTATTTAGAAAAGGTTTTATGTTAAAAAAAATACATACTATCTATATCTACTTACTGATTAATGAAAATATTGTAGTGGTGACCCTTTACGTAAACAAAAGTACCAGTACATGAATGTAAAAATACTCCATTACAAGTAAAAGTCTTCTGAAGTATATGGTTTATACATGATTATACAATTCTATATGACATTATTAATACTGAAGCATCAATGTGTAAGCAGCTAGTTTAACCATGTTATACACTTTACATCCCCGACTGACAACGTTCTGACACACAAATTTGTATTATTGTTTGATAAACTTTCCTTTAATGTTTGCTGTTTTGTGAAATATTAGAATATTTGACCTTTTGTTCATGGACCTGTAAGAGTTATTGAAATGACACCATGTGAGACGTTTAGAATAAAAATGTGTGTTTGGTGGAGCTGTTAATAGCTCACAGACATGACAAAGAGACACAAATAGGTCTACACGTGTTCTTTGTAAGAGGTAACAAGCCAGAGAGGTTGTCAGCCAAACCACTGGTTTAATCTTTAATGTGTTGTATTTAATAAGCTCATCATGCATGAAACAAAACTTGAGCTGCAAGAAGAAACTGTAGCTGTGAGATAAGAGTAAAAAGTTTAATATTTCCTTCTGAAATCAAGTATAAAGTTGCACAGAGTATAAACTTATACCTACATAAACACTAATCTGTCAGTTAATCAATGGTAGAATATGAGTCAAGTGTCTGGGAGCGTAGTAGTGTACAACATATCATTTACTTTAAATTAGTCTAAATGATGCTGTCACTCCCGTACATATGATGTAAACACTTCTCCGCGCTACACCTCAGGGGATTATAGCAGCCAAAGCTTCAACCAAAAATAAGGTTTTAGTCCAATTTTAAAAGATTTAAATAGCATTTCTAGTGTTTTTCATCAATTACGATGACACCACCGGAGACAAACAGGAAGATTAAAGTCTGTTTTTCTTCTTGTTCCTTCAGTTGGATGTTTTTCTCTGTGCAGAGTTTCATCTGCTGAAGGAGGAAAGTTTCTCTGAGCTCATCGTTCAGGAGCCCAAATGAACATTAAAACATGTTTTTCTTTGCTGTAATCATTCCTCCTGTTCATACTGACCGTTAGAAGATCCCTTCATAATGTAATTAAAAGTTTATCTGAAGCTAATATGAAGCTTCAGCGTCCAAATGAGTCAAATCAAGTAGATATCTTTCAACATTACAGTCTTTTTAGTGCCAAAGTCCCTCTTTTTGTTACTATACTTCCACCTGCAGCTCAACAGGGAAACACAAAGAGGGAATTTGATGCTAAAAAGACTGTAAATGTGTCAGATATCCACTTGATATGACTGACTCAGACTGCTGAAGCCTCATAGAAGCTTCACAGAGACTTTAAATGACTGTGTGGACACACTGTGGACATTTGAAGGATCTTTTAATATCCAGTATGAACAGGAGGAATGATTACAGCGAGGAAAACCTCTTTCACTGTTCATACGGACACCTGACTGCTGCTTTAACACACATGTGAAAAAACTGTGAACCTGTCCTTTAAGGCGTGGACGTATGAGGATGATATATGACATCAAAACCAGTTTGGCAGCCAGTCATGGTCCAGTATGTGACTTACACAAGTGGAAACTTAAAACCTCCACCACACATTCACTTGAAAATCAATCAATCAATCAAACTTCATTTCATACAGGTTGGTGCAGTTTAAAGTGTTTTACAGATGACGAACAAAACAAAACTGACACAAGAAATAAAACTAGTTGAAACAATAAAACCAGTAAAATACATAAAAGTAGTAGAACAGATTATATATAAGAGGGAATAAAATATTAATACAACAACCTGCTGCAATGATTAGCAGCCCTGATGTCTTTTACTGTGGTGGAAAGTAAATAAGTACATTTACTCAAGTTCAGCACTTAAGTACAGTTTAAAATCAGAGATTATAGGATGAGTCCTGGTCTTTGTAATATTAAGTCTCAGCCCAGTTTTTGTTTTGGTACCTCGTGTTGCCTTTTGGCACCTCATTAGCACTGTTTGTATGGATGATTTGACAATAAAAGTCTCTGGAGTCTCGTTGATGGAAAAGTTCCAGCTGACTCGTGTAAGAACAGGTCTCAGTGTGACTTCACTGAGAGTGAAAACAACTTATATACTGAGATGGACTTTCAGTAATCAAACAAACATCACAGAAGACTTTTTTCTTTTTTTTGGTTTGTCATCTCCGCTGTGCAGTGATTCATGTGAAATCTAAATGATGACCTGTAACACTCAGTTTGTGATGTGATGGAAGAACCCACAAGAACAAGGAAATGTCTTTCTTTCAACCTACATAAAGTTGAAATTCAACGTGATGCTTGAGAGAGCTGGGTAATGATATGGAAGGAAGTTTGTCTCTGTGGGTGTGAAGGTTGGCAGGTGAGAAGAAGCCCTGCAGGGAGGGAGGACACCTGCTGCATGGAGGGGGGCTGCAGAACCAATGCCAGTTATAACAAGACTACAGTCAAGCTAGTGCTGGTACGCTGATGTTTAACACCTTTAATGGTGGAAAGTAACTAAGTACAAATACAATTTTGAGGTACTTGTACTTTACTTGAGTATTTCCATGTGATGCTACTTTCTACATTCCAGAGGGAAATATTGTACTTTCTACTCCACTACATTTATTTGACAGCTTTAGTTACTTTTCAGATGGATAATATAACAAGCTTTTAAAATACAACACATTGTTAAAGATGAAACCAGTGGTTTCCAACCTTTTTGGCTTTTGACGTCTTACAAAAAGCAGTGTGTAGTCGGGGTCACATTTCACATGTCTATGAGTTGTTAACAGCTCCACCAAATAGTGATTTTTCCCTCTAAACTTCTCACATGCTTTCATTTCAATAAATGTTCAAATGATCCAATATTTCAGCAAAAATCAAAGATTAGAGAAAAAGTCCAAAAACTGAAAACAGGTTTGTGTATCAGAACTTTGTTTTTTCTTCTTTCCTCTCCCATTAATCATCTCACCACCCCTCAGATTTATCTGCTGACCCTTTGGAGGGGCCCGAGCCCTAGGTTGGGAACCACTGGACTAAACTAGCTAACTGTATATAAAGTAGTGTAAACTAGCTCCACCTCCAGCAGCTACAACAGTAACATGCTGCTCTAACACTGATGCTTCACTATTAATAATCTAATGATGTCATATATAATAATATATCAGTCAGAGGGACCAAACCACTACTTTTACTGCAATACTTTAACTACATCAAGCTCATAATACTTATGTACTTTTACTGCAATACTTTAACTACATCAAGCTCATAATACTTATGTACTTTTACTGCAATACTTTAACTACATCAAGCTCATAATACTTATGTACTTTTACTGCAATACTTTAACTACATCAAGCTCATAATACTTATGTACTTTTACTGCAATACTTTAACTACATCAAGCTCATAATACTTATGTACTTTTACTGTAGTAGGATTTTTCATGCAGGACTTTTACTTGTAATGGATTTTATTTTTATATTGAGAGGATCTTTAATAAATGCAGCCTGTAATGAGTAAAAACATTATGACAGTGTTGGTCTCCTGTTAATGGAAACTGTCAGTCGGGTGTTTTTGTTTTTCATGGATCCCACCTGACTTGAGTTCATTCCTCCCTCGACTGGTTTGCTTACAAACAAATGCCGGCGTCCTTCCTGTTTGATCAGCTCTTATCTCCGAGCGCTCGCTCCGTCTCTCAGTCAGTCAGTCAGTCAGTCAGCTGACCTCAGATAGGAGACGTTTACATGCAGTAAAATGAGATGAAAGCAGCTCATTTATAATCATTAACTCTGATTAAATTAACTGTTTTTGATCAGCACTGTACAGCAGTGAGTTCATGACTTTTATGTAACTTATATAAATATGAGTTTATACTGAATGATGCTAAATTGTGTCATGATCAGCAAACTGATCACAGAACAGGCAAATAAGAAACAAAGCTGGTTTTATTGGCTCAGCATGAGTCAGCTCTCCACTTCCTTATTCTTATACGTATAAATAGACTTGTTTTATATTCCTGTTATCTGAGTCTGCGGCTAATAAAAATAAAAACATTTTTAGCTTATGATATTTTCTATAATCTGTAGAAAAACAAGTCGGAGGAGCAGTTCTGTGTCGGCGTGGCGCTGACGTTGACCTCTTTGCGGCGTGTTTGTGCACAGTCAGCAGCTTTGAGATCAAATGACACTGTGAATGCAGCTGATAAACGGCTGTTAGCAGAGCTGGACATTTGTTTGTTTCTCTTATCTGAAGTTCAGATTAGAACAATAAACGAGCTTCGACCTCGTCTGAGTACTGGAGCGCATCATATTGAAAAGTTTGCCCCCCCCCCCCCATATATGGAATCCCTTGGGAGCACTTTGCTTGTGTCAGGGAAACACAACAAATAACTTTTTAAATATTTGTATGAAACAAATATTTGTATAAAACCCACTATTTGTGCTGCACGTGTCTGTATGTGTGTGTGTTTGCACACAGCCACGTGCACATGAAGACAGTCTTGGTGTGTGTAACATATATCATACCTCTGTTTCATTTCAGTGCATGTGAAGAGTTTATTTGTTAAGTGAAAAAACACTATTTAAGTTAAATTAATGTCCAGAGACTTCAGATCTCTGGAAGTGTTTTTACTTTCAAGCTACTTGTATTTTTTTAAATTCTAAATTCTTGGTAACATAAAGTTGTAATTAAAAATCCCATCTGATATTTTACCACCGGCGGCCGCTGGTATCATTTTCTTTATCCAAAACACATTTTTACGGAGCACAGGAGGGGCCACGGAGAAAGGAAACTAATTAGTGCTACTTAATGATTCTGTTTTGCCTGTTAACCTCTTGCAGAAAGCACCAAACATATTCAGTCAGCTGGAGGTTTGAAGAAAGCAACAAAGAAGATGTTTCCTCTGTAACATCAGTTACTTCCTGTAACCATGACGCTGACGCTGAGTTTTTATGAACTGGATGATATTTGCAGGAGCGTGAAAGTCTTTTATCCTGTAGAATCAATTTAAAGGATCTCAGAGATATCAGTCTATCAGTGTTGTGTTTACAGTAAGAGAGAGAAGCGTAGTGACGGTCAATTCTGTTAAATCAAGAGCACAAATTAGTTTGTTTTTTTTCTCCATGGCTCCTCCGGGCCTCCGTACATTTTGTACCCACAGACACATTTCAAAGGATGTTTTAGTAGAAATGTTCTTGAATGAAATATGAAGTGAAACATAATAGCAGAGCTGCATTGATGCTGATGATTGATTATTCAGTCGAGTATATATTTTTTAATATATTAATTGTTAGTGAAGTTTTAAAAACAGCCCAAAACCCCACAAATATTTAATTTACAGTGATATAAAACAGAGAGAAGAAGCTGAAAACAGAGAATCCTGGGTAATTTTGGTTTAAAAAAGACAATAAATTATTATAATCATTGCTGATTAATGATCAGCCATCTACTGCTTCTCACCTGCTAAAGTGATTGGCTGCTGTTTGTCTTCCACAGTGGCCAATGAGGGACAAAGGATGCATTTATAAGCAATATGAAATAAATATACAGTCTATGATGATGTAACTTTGCAGAAAAGTTGTTGCTAATCAAACCTGTCAGTGTCAGTGCTGCTATGAAATCTTCATGTTACGCTGCATGCTAACGTCTCTCCGGTCTCCCCCCTCGCTGCTGCAGGTGATAGCGCTGGTGATGGACGTGTTTACAGACGTCGACCTGCTGTGTGATCTGATGGAGGCGTCCAACAAACGCAAAGTCCCCGTCTACATCCTGCTGGACGAGAAGAACCTCAGCTACTTCACAGAGATGTGCTCAGCGCTCGACATCCAGAACTCACACCTGAGTGTAAGTCGCATACACACTCCAGTTTTTTACTTATTCAAACATTTAGTGAACGTTGACCCAGACAGACGTACAGTATCAGACCCCGACTGAGTTAATACACGTCCGCTACAGACACTGAAGAGCTGCTGTTTCTCTGGTTCGGCAGCTTTAGGCTGAAAGTTGGTGAGAAAATGCAAAAGGTCACAGAAGGAAGATGATATTATGAGGATTTTCTACCAAACAGTGAAACCAGTGAGAATTAATCTGATTCTTTAAATTAAATAATTGTTTTATTTTTATGAATGGCAGCCGCGCTTTAAGGATGGCAATGTGGGTTTATTGGTTGGTCCACCACTATGGTTCAAACTGAAATATCCCACCAGCTATTGGATGGATTTTGTACAGACATTCATGCTCCTCAGAGGATGAATCAGCTGACTTTGGTGATCCATCTCGCGCCATCATCAGCTCAAGATTTCATTACATCCGATACTTAATTTTATGATCAAATACTTGCAAAACTAATGATATTCCATCAACTTCAGCTGTACTTTGTGTTTAGCGCTAGTAAATGTTAGCATGCTAACACGAACATGGTAAACATCAACATGTTAGCATTGTCACTGTGAGCATGTTAGCATGCTGATGCTGATGGCTGTGTTTTAAAATCAATCCCTCGTTCACTTAAGCTGTTCTGTTAGTACTTTCATGTAGTACACCGTGTGCACTATGTGCTTACTGGCGTAGTGTACGAACTTTGACAGGGTAGTGTTGTCTCAAATCAAACACAGCCGTTGTGCACTTACCGGAAATGACGATCGCAAATTAGCATTAGCTAGCGTTAGCATTCGCATTATCGTTCGCGCTACCAAATCATTACAGACTGCTAAATTAACCCAAAAAACATACTGCTGGCTTATATCCAACAACAGTATAGTGATGCTTAGTGCTAAAAAACACATGTATATCTTACATTTGTATAATGTGGCGATGTTCACCATAGTTACAACGTACCCGGCTGCCATTTCCAGTTTGAAAAGTGGTCCCTCCCCTTCCGCTACGTAGACAAGATGGCGACCATTGAGGGTGAGAAGTGTCCATAGTTCCACACTCAACTTTTTGACCGTTATGAGTGCACTACATTTTCCCATACTTCTCAGTGTGAACGCACTGATGCACTCAAAATGTTCAGTGTAAGTACAGAAGTATGCGATTTGAGACACAGCACTATTCCCTACACAATAGACTAGAGCTGCAACTAACAATTATTTTCATTATCGAATAATCTGTCAATTATTTTCTCAATTAATCAATTAGTCATCAATTAGTGTCAATCATTGTTTCCCAAAGCCCAACATGATGTCTTCAAATGTCTTGATTTGTTCACAACCTAAAAGATTTTCAGTTTACTTTCATAGAGGACAAAAGAAACCAGAAAATATTCACATTTAAGAAGCTGGAATCAGACAGTTTTTCTTAAAAAATTACTCAAAACAATCTATTATCAAAATAGTTGGAGATTTAATTTAATAGCTGGCAACTAAATGATTAATTGACTAATCGTTGCAGATCTAATTTATTACAGTATTTTGCAAACTCAGCAGTTTAATCGTCTCTACACTCAGCTTCCAGAAGTCACACTGGAGTGTCAACAAGAGGAATGAAAAGACTGTGTGTGTGTGTGTGTGTGTGTGTGTGTGTGTGTGTGTGTGTGTGTGTGTGTGTGTTAAGGTGGGACGTGTAAAGGATCTTCTTGTTTGCCTGCTCCATCATGTGCTTTGGCAAGAGTCACTATAACCTTTCGTCTGTTTTGTTCACTCTGCTGAAGTGTCGTAAAGATGTAAAATCTGTTCTGGTGCGTGCGAGACAAAAGACTCCACTGTAGTTTTAATGACGGTTGTGGCTTTAGACTGTCTGACTCATCCACTATTTTAAAGTTCAGTCAGGACGTTCACATTTATTTTACCGTTTACTGAGACAACATGCGTGTTAGTGGCTCTGCTCACGTGATGAAGTGGAACAAATCTGAGCAGCTTGACAAAGACTGAAGAAGACACATTTAAAAAAAAAAAAAAAATGAACAACTAATCAACTGAATCTGCTAATGTAGAGGAGGTTCAGGGCCTGAAAGCAGACAGCAGAGAGGCAGTGTTGCTGAATGCAGACTGAATGAATTGGATATATGGAGTCATAGAGCTGCAGCTAATGGGGTTATTTTTTCATTGATGAATCTGCTGATTATTTTCTCTATTTATCATTTTGTCTGTAAAACATCTGAAGATTGTGAAAAATGTCACAATCACAATATCTCATAGCACAAAGTGACGTCTTAAAATGTAAATTTAAACATAAATATAAACATAAAATAACTACATGACATAACTAGCATTACTGCTACAACCATGTGACAATTAACTACTGCATTAGCATGATGCTAACACATAATGGGATTTACCATTAACATGCTAACAAAAATTAGCATCATGATAATATCTTTTAACAAACGGCCAATATGTACATACTTCACATGTTGAACATTATAAAACAACATGTTTACACTCACAAACATATATTTCATGTGCTGTGTGGAAACCAACTGGTTCACGCTACTCGCTCATTCTGCTTCTCCACGCTTTGCATCTACAGCAAGCTCAAAGGGTCAAAACTCAATCTCAGAATTCAAAATTGGTTTAAAATACAGCCACCGCTAGGTGAAGACATTGTATCCCAGTCGAGGGGCAGCACAGGTGTTTTTGCTCATTCGTTAGTTAAGGCTGCAACTAACAATTATTTTCATTATTGATTAATCCGTCCGTTATTGTCTCAATTAATCGACTAGTTGTAAAATGTCAGAAGATGTTGAAACATGGTGAGATATTAGGATGTCCGAGCGTTCTTGAACACACCTCTCATAGCAGCAGGTGACTTGATGCTGAAGTTGATTTTAATGGTGCAATTAAATGATATAAAACCTGGAAGAAAAGAAATAAATCAAAAAAGTTACAATTTTAACTTTAGCAGGATTCTGTTGTTTAGTCCTGAATTAGATCATTTTCTGTTTTTGTTTGTTTGTTTTTCCTTCAGTGAGCCTCCGTACTGTGTGCACACTTCTAACAGTAAAACGTGTGTTTGGTTGCAGAACATGCGTATTCGCAGCGTGTGCGGGGACACGTACTGCACCAAGAGCGGCAAGAAGTTCACCGGTCAGGTCCTGGAGAAGTTTATGATCATCGACTGTGAAGAGGTCATCGCCGGGTCGTACAGGTGAGCTAACAATCATTAAGCATGTACTTAACCTTCTCACTTCTGTCAGTTCACCGTTCCTGACGTTTCAGTCGTGTCCAGATAACATTATTTACAGACTTTAAGGGATTAACTCAAAAAACATGAAATGTTCTTTACAGATTGTATTGTAGGTCATCTCTTCACTATCGACTCACTAATAAAGGTATAAAATGACCCAAAAATACTGAAATTTCTGAACTATCAATGATTTTGGTTTGCTGCTGTGTTAGCCACTAGCGCAGGAGGACAGAGTAGAGAGCTGAAGTGAAACAGGAACTTATATCTTCTGTTCCAGATGTAAGAAAACCTCATTAAAAATCTCATTAACATTTGTAACTCTGCTAATAAGTAAAAATCTATCTCAGTAGCTGTGTGACAGGATCTGTGTCACAACTTACCAGCAGAAACTGCACTGCAAGCCGGGGACATAAAGTTTGACAGATGTTGGCATTTACCAGTCAAGGAGGGTTTTATGAAAAAGGCTGTAGTGTTGCATTCTGGGAAATGTAGGATGCAGTGTTTTTGGACTAAGTGTCAGGATATCTCGGCCTCTGCTGCATATATGTCAGTGCTTCACACAATCTCAGTGTGTTTCCATGTGTAAAAAGTTGTATAAAGACTTTTGTGTCTCAGAGGACGCTGTGTGAAATCTGATAGATTGACTCAAATGATGTCACTTGAGTCGTTTGGGGCTGAAGACGACAAGTTTGATAAGTGAAAGCAATCTGTGGAGTTAAAAAGAAGTGAGGTTAGCAGACCTGTAGCTCCTCATCTCTGCACAGTCGAGTGAATCGAGACGAGTTGCATTGGGAATAAATTAGCAGGTTTTAACAAGGAAGAAGATGTGGAATAAAAAAAGCTGCATCAGTTTTGATCCTTGTGTCCATCATGAGTCTGACGGTGTTATAAGAATGCAACACTTTGTCGGTGGAGAGCTCAAGGCTGAAATGAAATGAAAACAGATCACAGACTGATGATGTGTAGCTGTAAGAAACTGTGTAGGTGGACTCTTCCTTTTGTAAGAAAGAACAGAAATAAAGAGACAAAGTATGAACATAAAAATAAGTGTTTGATAGCAACAGAGTCTGTGGAACGCTCACATTTAACAGTCTGACATTTACTTTGCATCCCACCTGATAAGCAGTTACGAACACGACATGCAGAGTGGAGGATTACAGGAGGAAGCTCTGGGACCTTTGCAAATGTGTCTGTGTGGAAAAGCTTTGTAACAATGCTGGTGTTGTGCAGCCGACTGACTGAGCTGTATCTGAAACCGAAAATACCTGAGTAATACCTGTAATTACAGCTACGCACTCAGCAAGTAAATGAAAGTAGAAACTCTGAACAGCAGCGGCTGCAGACACGTTTATTTAGAGCAGATTTGAATAAACAGTAACAGAAAGGATCTCACTGTTAGACGTTTTCATAGAAATTTCTCCTTTTTCTACTTTTCTTTCACTTTAACTACAGCTTTTTGTGTTGTTATGGTTTCCTTTAGGGATGCCAGTAACGATTAGTTGATAATTGATTAATCTGCCAATTATTTTCTCAATTAAACAATTAGCAACAGTTAAAAATGCCCATCACAATTTCCTAGAGCCTAAAGTAATGTCATCAAGTGTCTTGATTTGTCCGACCAACAGTCCAAAACCATAGACTGTATAAAAATATGGACGTAGTTACCGTGACGACACCCGTCGGTTTCTGAAGAACGGTTTTGAAGCTCAAAGCGAGCCGCTCTGGCCGTCGCCATCTTGGCAATGCTTGACTCTGTCTAACTCCCAGCCAATCAAAAATGGGCAAAGAGGCGGGCCGAATGGCTGAAACAAGCCACCTAGCGGCTGGCGGACCTGTCACTCAAAGCAGCCATGTCCTTCATTATGCATAACTTTACGGCATAATAACATTTACTAGAAGTGTGTGGCGGTGCCCTCTGCCTGTATTTTCTTATTATTTTGCTGTGTTCGGGATGTTTCTAGGCGTTAACCTTTTGGGCGGTGGGTGTGTCGCCACCAGCCAATGACAGCATGCAGGGTGTGAGGTCGGGACTGGTAGCGTAGCGACCAGGTTACATCTCCGTCTCTGTCCTCTGCTCTGCTCTGCTCTCTGTCTCTGTGTCATGGACGTATAAAGAGCAGCAGGTCTGTGTGTAATCGATTAATGGTTGCAGCTTTAGTTTCTTTTCTTGATGGGTGTGATGTCAATATTTTAAAATATATATTTTCTATCTATCTAGCCGTGATATAAAGATCTGAAGAAGAAAATGCTTGTGTGTTCTGTTAACGGATTCATCCTCAGCTCAGACTTGGCGCCATTTTCTTTTGCTGTTTGCACTTCAGTGTAAACACGTACTGTAGTGTATTAATGGAGGTGCTGCTCAACTCTTAACAAGGGAGTGTTGATAATGACAGTTTTGCTTCACGTAGGAAACTGTTTCCGCTCTCATTAAGAGGAGACTATTATTAGTTTTTTGAGCTTTATGAAATCACCTCACAAAGCACATTTACTATTTGACATTTTAATCACACTTCTCTAATTACCTGTGTGCCTCTCGGGCCCTGTTCACACCTGGCATTAAAATGTGTCTTTGGTGATCTGATCAGCTTTAAGTACAGCTCAAGACGCGTTGAGATCCGATCACTCAGACCACGTTTGCAGGTTGTCTGGGCCGCGTTCTTTTATCAGTGTGTTCTGAATGTGTCCTGGACCACACCGAAAGGCCGTCTACTTAACTGACGTCCTCTGCGTAAACAGAGGTATGTCCTCGTTTGCACGCCAACGGTGTCATAGTAAAGTTTGAAACATCCACGTCTCACAGACCACCTGCTGATTAAAATGAAGGAGGTTAGCCCTGAAGTTAGCAACAACGGGTTAGCCTAACCTGACCAGGCTCACTTAAGGTGGACTGACCTTTAAGGTTCGACCAGCTATTCTCATTTTAGTGACAATTTCTGCTGCTCCTGACAGAGAAATGTCTGTCTGCTGAGTCTCTCCTCTTCTTTGCAAACAGAAATGATGTACGTGTTTATTTGCAGAGCGGAGAAAGGATCACAAGTGGTCACTCGAGACACATGTGGAGACGAATATTAATACCAGATGTGATCCTCTGACTGCATCAAACCTGTTACTGTTGCTTCTAACAAAGACATTATCGCCTCTAATGAAAGACGACCCTGATTATAAGTCGACCAGCTTTTCCAACACCTGTTTTTATTTATTTATTTAGATTTCCATTAGCTGCTGTTACCAGGACAACAGCTAAATAAAACAATGCTACAATAATTTCATGTACAGCTGCAACGATTAGCTGCCAACTATTAAACTTATTGCAAGCTATTTTGATAATCTAATAATCATTTTGAGTCATTTTTTAAAGTGTCTTAAAAGTGAATATCTTCTGGTTTATTTAGTCCTCTGTGACAGTAAACTGAATCTCTTTGAGTTGTGGACAAAACAAAACATTCAAGGACGTCATGTTGGACTTTTGGGAAACGGTGACATTTTATAGACCAAACAACTGATCAATTCATTGAGACAAATAGTTTTGTTCCTCTCAGGGAGGTCAGAGGTCAAAGCTAGCTACGTAGCAGCTATCCTTCACTCTGGCGAGGCTCATATTTACCAACTTAAAGTCAGATTTGATTGTTGAGCAATGAGTTTGCTAATTACAGGATCAACCAGCAGCTTATTCATATCGACATTAAAACTCGGTGACAAATATTTGACGAAGGTGATTTTCATACCCACACACATTTTTGCATCTTTGTACAGTCAGTCACCTGATCGAGGTGTGTCACCAGCTTCCTACTGGTTTCCTTCCAAAGTCACATCGTGTCCCTTTTTTATCCTTCCTGGTTCTGTCCACACAGGTTGGTTTTTCTGATTATCGTATTTTCCTTTTTACTGTGAGTGTGTTTTTATTTGTGGATGAAGCGAGGTTTCAGCTGTGTGTGCTAACCTGTATGGGTGGTAGGGTCAGGCATGACAGGTTGTGAATGTGGAATGAAGGGCGAGGTCTGGAGAGGCGCCAAGTGGCTCAGTCAAGGCAAATGTTGTCTTATCGCCACAGCACGCCTCTTTCTCCCTCTTCTGCTATCTTCAAACGTCCATAAGTCTCTTATGAAACCTATGAAACAGCCGGATCACACTTTGATACCCGAGGAGTGGCCGTTCCAATCGATTTGAAACGGATAAACTTATTTGAAAAGCAAATAAAAAACACTGATTCATTGATATTTAGTAGATATGGCTTGAGAAAGTGTGAAATCTCTTTATAGTTCTACACAAAAAATAAAGTGAGTCTGATCTGATGCTTGTATTTACACAGCAGCAGAAGATAATAGTGTTGATTTAACATGTATCCTGGTTCTAAAGTATTAAATTGATCAGTTTAAACTGTTGATCTGACATGAATGAGAGTTTAACTGGTGAATGCGACTATTGAAATTGACGTGACACGATTAGAGCTCGACAAAATGAATCAGCAACTATTCTTATAATCACTTTAGACATTTTTAAACCTGCATTAATTGATGTTTTGTCCACTAGTTTTCAGCAGAAACAAGTAGTGAACTCTGACACATCATCAGCGTTAAGTTGATATGTTGAACTTGTTAGCAAACAGTTGTTTATTTCCACATCCAGCAGTTACGGAGCAACATTATCATTCATGTGGAGTCGTGTTTCTGTCCACCTGGTGAATGTAAGTCCAATATTCACTCTCTTTTAGCTCTGTTTTTGGTCTCCACCGACTCCTGAGGGAAATATCTGGCTCTTTAGCTGCTAAATGCTCCAATATGTTCACCAGCTAGTCTAGGTAGTGTACAGTGGCTTTCTACAGCTTTTTCTCTGAAAACGACGCTATGAGACGCTGAGAGTGAACCAGAACAGTAAAGTTGCAGCCGGACAGATAAACAATGAGCTGAAATTCACTATAAAGCTCCGTAAAGCCGTTACACACTGACAGATCAGACTGTGTTATTATAAAAATACTGATTATAGCTGCTTTAAGGATAAATGTCAAATATTTGCTGGTTGCAGTTTCAAAAATGTGAAGAACTTTTATGTGTCATACATGTGTCACGTTAAACGACATTTTATGGACAAAACAATTAAATCGATGAATCGAGAAAATAAGCGTCAGTTGCAGCCCTTCACACGACCAGCCGGAGGGAAAACGTCTCAGTCTGTGGGAGCTGTTGGAACTATATTAGTTATGAAATGAAGTACAAGCTGAATGTTATCTGTAAAGCGTTTTTTTATTATCACAGGTGTAAATAAATAAATTAATTAATAAACAGTTATGGGAAAAAGCAGATGACAGTATAAGTGAGCTTATCTTGACATGATTGGCCTTCCATAGAAAAATGACCCAGGTTTATAATTTAATATTACTTCTGTGGTAAAGTGAAGATAGATTTGAGTGTCAAACACGACCTTAAAGCAGGTCATAAAGTGATTATATACAGCTGTAAGACGAGTCCAACCTCCTCCCTTCATAAAGAAAAAAATACCTTACGGTTGATGCAGTGGAGGCGTCTTCTCATCGCTCCCCTTCAGAACATACCAGGAATTTCACTTGAGGTGAAATCTGTCAAACATATTTGAGCAGTGAGTGATTGATCACTGAGGAAAGCTGCCCTGCAGGTTCCTCAGAGCTATCTGGCTGCTGTGAAACACTCGTCCCGTCTCAGCATGCGTCCCCTGCAGCTCAGCAAGCCGCTAATGGCTTTGGAGTTATTTAAATGTATTTTTTAAATACATAAGTATATAAATATTAAATATGCCTGAGCTGCATGTGGTTTAGTCTCTGCAGAGATTATTAAAGGCCCTTCATGAGGTTGTTTGAAAACACTCTGAGGATTAGAGTCATGTTCTTTTATTATGTTTTGCAAATGAAAGTTGATTCATTAAATTGGATAAATTTGAAGACTAGATAGCTGCTGGAGCTCTTTACGGGACAAGTCAGTGCAAATGCTGAGAGGAAGAACTACTTCCTGCCAGTGATGACGTCAGATTGGTCGCACAAGCCCGCGAACGTCTGTCCGTGCCGTAGTCTTTGTTCACGTCGTCCACTTTCATATTTCGGATCTGATTCAGCTCCAACATGTTCAGGTGGATCTGAGAAGTTGACATTTGAAGTAAAGAAGGAGAAGAAGAAGTGAAATCCTGCCACTATAGTTTGTTTACGTAGCCTCCAAAGCAGGAGGAAGCTTCCTTAAGCTGACCAATCAGAACAGAGAGGGCTCATCAGGAGGCGGGGCCTTAAAGAGACAGGAGCTAAAACGGCCTGTTTCAGGCAGAGGCTGAACTGAGGGGCTGCATAAAGGACCAGTAGAAGATAAATAAAGAGTTTTTAACTGTAAATCATGTAAAGATATTCCAGTAGAGCCCCAGAGTATAAATACAGGGTTTGGATACAAATATGTTTTTATATTTTGTTGAGGTTTGAGTTTCCTCGTCCTCGTCAGTACAGCTCGTATGTTCCTGTAACTCTCAGTCCTCTGTTCAGCCGTGAAGGCATCATTATTATTATTATTACTGCCGCTCAGACGGATGTCACCGGTGTTCGTGCACCTGTTGTCTGGTCGATAAGCTGATGAGTCACCACGATGACTCAACACTGTCCAGGAAATTGTTAAGAGTCTATCTAGGCTGATCTGCAGTGTTATCAGCTGTAGGCGGAGGGAGATAATTTACACAGAGACAGCTGGCAGTTACAAATCTACATCACAATTTGTGTTTTTTTTAATACTCTAGTTTAATTTATTTTTTGATATTTTTGTATTAAGAAGCAGCACAACACATAGAACACATTATCCTTCCCTATTTACCAGCGGGAGCCTCATTTATTGTATAATATGCTCTGTGAACATATCTGTGAGTTGATGGACTGTAAAAACGTCAGATATCTGATATGACTAACTCAGACGGCTGAAGCTTCATATTAGCTTCAGATAAACTTTTAAATACATTTTTGCACAGAAGGAAGGGATCTTCTGATGGTCAGTATGAACAGGAGGAATGATTACAGCAAGAAAAACATGTTTCACTGTTTATTTCGGCTCCTGACTGTTAATTTAAGACAGACTTGAAAAATTGTGAACTCGTCCTTTAAGGGCCGTTTCTCTCTTCTCTCTCCTCTCTAGTTTCACCTGGCTGTCGGCTCAGGTGCACAGCAACATGGTGATGCATTTCTCAGGTCGCATCAGCGACAGCTTCGACCGGGAGTTCCGCTGTCTGTACGCCGACTCGCAGATCATCGACTGTTTCTACAACCCGGAGGAGGAGGGGATGCCGTACTACCCGTCGTACCAGGCCATGATGGCGCCCGGCATGGGGCTGGGGCTGGATTTACTCTCTGACAGGTACCGAGAGGAAGTCCTGTTACTGATAAGACGTTTTATTTCCTTATTATTACTTAAAGGGTCACCGCTCTTTGTGACGAACCGTTTGTTCAGTGTGTTTGTTGTCATGCTTGTCATCTGTTAAGCTAGTAAGACAAATGCTTTGCTTTTCCTGGTTTTATCCTGGTTTGTTTGTGTTTAGCATTTTGTTACATTTACATCTTAAATCAAGACAGACAAGTATGTTTACATTCAGTTTTTGATTATTAATTTAATCTTAAGTTTTCTTGAGTTAAATGTTGGGCGGCAACTAACAATTATTTTTTATTATCAATTTATCTGTCGATTATTTTCCCGATTAATCGACTTGTTTGGTGTTTCAGTGTTTCCCAAAGCCCAGCATGTCTACAACCCAAAGATCAGTGTTGCCAACAAACACTAATGTGCATATTTTTAAAAATCCAACTAAAGACAAAACTGACTCTAACTAGTTGCGTTTTTTCAAGCAGCTATATCCTCAATATGCATCTAAATCTACCTTTTAATATTATAAAACTATTTTAAGCAGGCTGTTGCATAGAATATAATGAAGTATGTACAGATAGATGATCCAGACACTGGAATAAACTCACCGTTTGGTCTGTTCTGACAAAACAAAATCAAACTTAATTCATTTAGAATAAAAATAAAAGAGGATTTCCTCAGTCAAACAACGGGGATCTGTGATTGGTTGGTTCGTACGCACATTCACAGTTCACTCACATTTCTGTCTGGCTGATGATTGGTCGACTGAAGGTGCAACACTGCCAAAAAAGTAACCAGATAATATCCACATTTGAGGAACTGGAACCAAACTCGAACTTACCAAACTCACCACGCTTTACCCAGGAGTCAAACACTTCCGCTGACATCATCAGTGATGTAAGGAGAACATCCACGTAGCTGTGTGCATGTGAGCCTTAAGTCTGTTGACCTTTGACTTCTTCATCATTTCTATTGTTGCTCTGACTAAACTTCCTGCTAACATTTGAAACAAGGACAAACATTCACTGTTTGATTAGAGATAAAAACGACGACTGATACTGGATTCTTAAAGGCCAATAATATAATTAACAGTAAGATAAGAATATCAGCAGCTGAACAAAATAATGATCTTTCAGTAAGGCTGCCTCAAACGTGCTTATTAAAGAGTTGTGATTTTTAAAAACATAAATATATTAAACTTTGATTAAGACAGTCACACATTCAAAAAAAATTCAGAAATTCAAACTATAAAACATTTCTGTGCTGCAGTTTCTTATCATGTATCTGCCAGCATGTATGACTGGAAAAAGCACAGATGAAATCATGTTTTCATATCTAAAATATTCATTTAACACACAAAATATCCAAAACCCAAATAAATACAAAATACACTATTTTATATTATGTGAATTTCTGTTAAATTCACGTGTTTTTTTGGTAAAGTAACAGCATATACTGATATGTTGGCCCCAGTAATAACTGCAGTGTTTTATGTTTTTGTATTTGCTATATTGTTTTATAGTTGATGGGTTTATAATGTGTAATATATACGTATTTAAGTAGTTTTATAAAGTATCTACAGTATGTTCTGACTTGAGTTTGTCTGTGTCTGTATCTAATTTCACAAATAATAGATTTCCTAACCTTGTTTAAAAAAAGTATTCAGTTTGCTGATCTTTATTTTCTCTCCGTCCTCCGGCAGGCAAAGGGAAAAGGTGTGCTCTGAAAACTCCAGCAGCCAATCGAGTAACAGCATGTCCAGTGTGAAGGCCGCACCTGGAATGACCTCCAACACGGTGTACAAGGTCACTCAAGGTCACGACAAGACGGAGCTCAACGGTAACTCCCACCTCAGCCCCGAGAGGAGAGGCGGAGAAAGAGGAGGACAAACCCCGACACCTCAGAGTCACGTCACACCGGCGCCACGAGTCCCCGTCGGCAAAGGATCCAATCACAGCCCGGTTCCCGAGCGACCGCCGCAGAGCTACGGTCAACCAATGGGCATCGACTGGAGTAAGCCCAACCCGGGGGACATCATTAGATCGAATATAGGCGGCACGTCATCCAAGTTCCAGGCGTTGGGGTTGTACGACCACAAACCGAACAAGTTCCACAGCGCCGGACTTGCCCCCAGTAACCCCAGCCAAAACCTGAACCCCAAGACCCCGTCACCCTCCCCAGCCAACGACAGCAAACTTGCCCCCAAGCAGAGGACTTCCTCCAACCAGTTCCTCAACAAACTCCAGGAGCGCTTCCTGCCCTCCTCCAGCAAAGACAAAGAAACCTTCAACTTCCGGAGGCCGCCTTCCCCTCACAGCTCCTCGCCCTGGGGGGGACCGGACCTCTGCCCTACTGAGCCGGAGAGCCAGCAGAGCCCGCCACCGCCGCTCTCCCCGCCCGTGCTGATGAACCGGCATGACCAGAAGCGAATGACGCTGGGCCACAGCAAGCTGGACCTGGTGAACCATTACAACAAGATGAAATCCAAGCAGGTGTACAGTCGCTTTGAGCTCAAGAGCTCGAATTAAACTCAGACTGATGTCATCTGCAAACATTCTCATCCAGACCGCGTTCCCTCTGTGTCTCTTTTTACATGTTTATAGTGGAGAAAAGTGTCCTTGGTTGTTTTTATAAAGTCCTTCGTCTGTTCCTGCGTTTTTCCTCTGTGATTCTTGAAACCACGTCGCCTCTTTTATCATGTGAGGAGACGTTTCAAGTACAATCGGGTTGTGACTCTTTGTGGAGTCATGGTTTACAAAACACATGAAACAAATTGTACATTTACAAAATTAGTCATTGAAATTGATCTGATTTTTCGACACTTGAATCATAATTTTTCAAAAAGAAAAAAAAGGTTTGAGCTAAAAGTCTCAAATGTTTTATATAAATCAGCGTCCTAACAGACACATCTGTCAAATTTTAACATGGCAGCTGAACTGTGTGCTGAAACATGACAACAGATTGCCCTCGGTTTAAAGAAAATGTGAATTTAAACTGCTAGTTAAGACTAACAATTTAATATTTTTTCAGTGGAGTCTTTGTCGTTGGAACACTCAGAGGCAATTCACGGCAAAGCTGTAAAAGACTTAAAAATCACTTTTTGAAATATAAATGATGATTCTGCAGTTTTTTTTTTATTTAAAAAGAGGATAAAACCCTTCTTCACATATTTGTGGACAAGTTTTTCCTTCTTTTTCAAACAGCCGATGTAACGCTGGTTATGTTCTGTTAGCGATATCAGAGTCTGTGCCTTTAAACATACAAGATTCGTGAGGGCCCATCATGCTGTTCAGTAATTCCACTCAGAAAGCGTAAGCTAGTTAGCGTAGCTCGCTAACATCAACACTGATTCCCACATTACTTTTCAACACCTGCTGAGTCATCGGCTGCTTCTCTCACTCAGTGTTGTGTTCATCAGACATTGCACAGAGCTAACGTTAGCTAGCTAACGCTGTCTGTCTTTTGTCAACTCTGTCTCCTCCTGTCGGAATTACGTTCATATACGACCAAATTGCAACTGCAAAAACGTATTATTAGAAACGTAATGCTGCTGAATAATGTTTTTCTCTCAAAATAATGAGGAAATGTTAATTAACATGTTTGGCAAGTTGCAAAAATGTTGATACTGAACGAGTAGAATCAGGAAGGAGGAGACAAAACAACGGCTAACAACGGCTAACGACAGCTAACCGGCCCTCAGCTGGTTAACAGCCTGTGTAGCTGTCTACACAGATATTGCACCAAACTACCAGGAAAAAATAAAAAAATGAAAATATTATTTTTAGTAATTACAGTTTTGACTAAAAATAATTTTAATTTCAGTTCGACTTTTAATGGGTTTTAATGCTCAGATTTGTTCTTTGCTTTTTGATACAAAACAAACTAAAAGTAAAAAAAAATGTTTGTTTATTTTAATCAAAATAAGAGAATTAAGAATGATGTAATATGTGTAAAGACCCAAATGTAAAGAAAACCTCTTCATCGTCAAGTTTGTTTCTTTCATTTCACAGATTTGCTTCGATTTAAAATGTTCTTCTAACACTCCTGTATTATAATGTACAACATGTGCCTTGATCATCCTGCCTTCAGGTTTACAGTAATATCTCCAGTGACTTTAAAATAAGTGTTAATTAAAGGTACACATGTGCCTATTTTAAACAACGTTGCTACAGGGAACAAACCTCGCTGTAAATAGTAGAAGTTGAAGCAGTGCGACGATATTCCTGGTGCTGTATCTCATTACAATTCTGGGAAATTAGGTGTAAATGTAGAAACTGAAGGGCTTTTTTGAGGCGATGCAGGTGGTAAATATTGTTCTCAGCAGAAATAACAGCAGCAGATAAACTGTCAACACAGTTCTGAGAAGTTTACACCCTGCAGTAGCTGTCACGCCCATAAATAAGTTTATTATATTAAGATCTTCATTACAGAGATTTTCATCTGACTTTTTACAGATTTTTTTTCAAATATGTAAATTTGTACATAGTGTTAATTAAAACATATTAGATACTGTTAATAATACTTGTATTATTTACTGTCTTTGTGATGAATTGTGCTGATGAACGGTAGTTTTTCATCGCTCGGCATTACAGGACTTTCCAAATAATTCCTCCTCAGTACGGAGCAGCAATGAAAACCGAAGCAATAACGATTATTTTGATACGTGTTTTCATTTTGTGTGCGTTTTTGTTTACGGTTTATTTCAGAACCAGTTTGGTTTGTTGGTTTTTTTTTTGGTTACTCGTTGAATCAACATCTGTCTTATGTTTGTGTGACTATATGTAAATACATTATATTGTATAAAGTAAATGAACTGACTGTCAGGAATTTGGGTTATTCTTAAGGAAACACTTTATAAACGGATTTGTTTGTTATTTTATTTGTACGATATGTTATTTACTGGAGAATGTGAACTTCTGTGTGTCGGTTGGTCTTAATTTGTAAGATGAACTTAAGAATTTAATAAAACAAAAAGTTGAAGTTCACAGATGTTATTTGCAAATGTTTTGTTACAGTTAAAATCATCATCTTCATCAAAAAATTAAACAAACTCCAAAGTAAGACAGTAAGAGATGAACTGTAATTCACAGAGAATAGTGTGGCGGCAGGTTGGCATGTTAATTACAATACAGAGAAAGAAATGAATGTATTCAAACAGAATTCAGAGTTTAAATTTCATGGAAACGTTTTGTAATTTAAACATATTTTTGCCTCAAGCCTCAGTTCATTTCTGACCCCATGAGTCTTCATCTGAGAGGATGTGTATCAGAAATTTGGGGGTTTTTAAACTCACACAATAATGAGACATCAGAATACAGAAATATAACGGAACTTTACAAAGAAAGGGGATGCTCAGCGGGTAAAATTTGATATTCACTGGTGCTCTTGAAGGAAAAAGGAGCTGAAATCAAACGTGCAGAAGAGCAAACTAGTGGAATTTAATAAAACGTCTTTATTAGTTACATGGCTTGTTCATGACGATTAAAAGAAGTTTAGATGTCTTCTTCACTTCCACAACTTCCTAATAGGGTAACCAGGACAACAGGTGTGAGATAATACGTTTCATTAGGCAGGTTTCCATCCAATTATAGTGAAAATTTTAACAAAATTTCCAGGATATCAGCAAAATAGAATTTTAATAAATGCATGTTTCCTTCCACTCTATGTGAATATTAGGAGATAAACAGCAGGTGGAGCTGATCAAACTATTGCAGAAGAAGAGATGAAGACATTAAAAGAGCAGCAGCCAACAGTGAAAAACAATCCAAAAACCTGATGGAAATATGACATCTCTTTAATTTTGGGAGCATTACAGTCTCCTCATCCCTCCACACAGATCTGATGTTTTCGTCTCTTCAGGTGACGTTAAATGATTCATTAACGTCATTGTTTCTTCACTAAATCTGTTTCCATTGCACTTTGTCGCATTTTGCTTTTATTGATACACAAAGTTTTCCACCTCAGCAGAGAGTAAACTTTTTTTTTTGCAATATATTGATTTTTTTTTAATATTCAACATTTCCACTCAGGTGTCTCAAATTGTGCAACTTGAAAATGTGAATAAAAACATGTGGATGGACTTGTTGTTTACCTCCAAGATTTCACAAACACAAAAAGACGATAAACATAAAAATGTTTATCGACTCAAATGGAAAACAATTTTACATAAAAATGGTTTTAAACATGGTGGAAATCTCTCTCTCTGCAATATCTAAGTGAATCCTGTTGCACTCGTTTATTCTAATTTATATTTATTCCGTCATGAACCAACCTGCACATAACACACTTTTCCACATATTCACTGTGACAACTAATAAACAAAAGCACCCAGATTCAAAACACAAATATAAAACATGGACATGTAGAAACACCAGAAAAACATTCAACTTTTAGTGTTTTTACAGTTTTATACACTTTGCACTGTTGTATTTATTGATAAATACACGTTTATCAAAAGTATGAATTACTGTGGTCAGCCCTCAAAACTCTCACTTTTATATTTATTTATTATCATTTTTATTATTAAATATGAATGAGTGATGCAAAGACCGTCTTGTGGTTTCTAGTAGGTCAGTAGAACGAGGATGTTTGCCGGCCATGTTTCGAGCTGTGTGCGTCGGGCACTTCAGGGATCACTTTTCCCCACAGAGCCTCTGTATGTTTTCCTGTCAGGAAATCCAGCCCAGAGTCTGGGTCACAAGCCGCAGCATGAACAATGTGACAGAATAAAAACGACAAGGGACAGAAATATGAACAATGGAGCATTCAAGAAACTGTGCACAAATAAAATCCCAAAACTGGACTGGACTGGGAGACGTCAGAAATCCATCATCCGTGACACAAATCCTGATAAAATATCTATTTATGTGAAGGAAGCAAATACAACTGTGCGGCAACTCTCAGTTCTTTTAAATTACAGCTGCAGACTTTTCTGTTTGTCTTTTATTAAACCAAATTTGAGGGTTAATATTTTACACTGCACTGTTTTATTCCCTTTTTTATCTGTCTTATTCCCTTGTAGCTTCTTTTTATTTCCAAATTTAACACTTTTTAATTGTTTCTATATGTCTTTTTACTTGTGTTGCTTTTATATTCTGTTTTAATGCCTTTCATGCTCTATGTAAAGCACTTTGAATTGCCTTGTTGTTGAAATGTGCTGTACAAATAAACTTGCCTTACAAAATAGAAGTCTCCTCAGGCCATCAGCATCTAGGTTAACGTGCACACTGAATTCTGTTTTTAGGCTCAGTTTTGCATTAATACGTGTCAACATTATACCTCTGTGTACATTATAATATTTGTGCTATTAGCTTAACAAGCCAACGTCATTTTACTTGTGTTGCTTTTATATTCTGTTTTGATGCTCTATGTAAAGCACTTTGAATTGCCTTATTGTTGAAATGTGCTATACAAATAAACTTATAAAAACCAGGTGAGAACATTCTCTCTTCTCATTGGTCAGATGTGTTTGCAGCATGAACTTAAACTCAGGAAGAAGAAGAATTCTTATCCGCCCGAATATCAAGAAGACAAAGCACTTCACATTATGGGTGAAAATATTTATTGATGAAACTAAACTAAAACTAAATAAAACGTGTTTGAAAATGAGATTCAGAGTGTTTTAAGAGCAGTGTTCTGCGAATCATTACCCACCTTCCTCTCTGACGGGAATCTCCCAAAACGATGAACCTTAAACCAAAGAGCTAAATGTGAATAACTGGTTACTGGTTTGCCAGGTTGTTTGACACGTAGCCTTAGTTTTTTTTTGTTTGTTTGTTTTGGGGGGGGTTTTTTTCCTGTGTATCCCTAGTTACAGGATGCCATGTTGTTTTTGTTGGGTAGTCATGGTTACAGGTTTACAGGTTGTCTCTTGGTTGTTTATGAGCAAGAGGCGTACCAGGTTTTCTGTCTCTACTACAATGTGTTGAATTCCACTTCACAGCCCAAACTGGTTGTGACAGTCAGTGGATTTAACTTAACTCATAGCATATAGAGTTATAGCATCATTGCTCATAAACTGTGTAGTTTTAAATAGAGTCAGTTCTGGCACAGTTAAGGGTTTTATTCCCAAAAACAATTTATTTGGATAAATTACTGTAGTGTTGCTGAGGATAATAATAATCTCTGAGAACTATAATTTATATTAAACTGAATTTAAGGCTCAAAAAGTGATAAAGGAGGCATATTTTAACATACTAACAGTCATTGTCGTCCAAAAACGATTAAAAACACATCAGTGAGCCACACCGTTGCACTGAGTGACATGTTCCTTCGGCACAAAGATCACAGTCACGTTAGTTTGTTTCCGGCTCCAAAGGCTAATAACAGTGATCACATTTTCAGTCTCTGGAGAGTGTTACATTGTAAGTTTCTCAAATAACTTCAGTACAAAGTTTAGAGGATGTGATATGTAGCACAACAAGCTAGTGAAGCTGTAAACAGAACTGCATTCATGCACATGCTCAGTGGCGTCTGTCTTACACAGAACTACTCTCTAGTGACTGAAAACGTGATGCTGTTATTAGTCTTTGGAGCCGTTTATAAAAAAACTAACGTTACCAAACTCTTCATGATGAAGGAACATGTCACCCGGTGCAGCGGTGTGGCTCACTGACAGGTTTTTAATCGTTTTTGGACAACGGAGGAATAAGATATATCAGGCTTTGGTACACACACAATACTTGTTAGTAGATCAGTTCATTGTTGGTTTGGATCCAAACATGAGATTTTTTGACAAGAAGAAAACAGACTGTATAAAAATATAGACGTAGTTACCGTGACGACACCCGTTTGTTTCTGAAGAGCGGTTTTGAAGCTCAAAGTGAGCCGCTCCGGCAAAGAGGCGGGCCGAATGGCTGAAACAAGCCACCTAGCGGCTGGCGGACCTGTCACTCAAAGCAGCCACGTCCTTCATTATGCAGAACTTTACGGTTTAATAAAATTTAAACGGGTGAGTTATAAAAAAATTCACCTCCGTACAGTTGTCATGAAAGAGGAAATTAGCTTTAGAGACCAAAACCGTTTTTTGTACCAGGCTGTAAACATGTTTATTTCTGCTGTAAAGTTGGGCATTTTAACATGGAGGTCTATGGGGATTGACTCGCTTTTGGAGCCTCAAGTGGTCGTTCAAGGAACTGCAGTTTTTGGCACTTCTGCATTGGCTTCATTTTTCAGCCCCGGAGGTTGGAAGAAAAATATTGAAAATTGAAGCCTTATGCTTTAAGTACAATTTTGAGGTGTGTACTTTATTTGAGTATTTTCATTTTATGCAACTATATACTTCTACTCCAGGACAGTTTGGATGGAAAAATTGTATTTTTACTCCACTATATTTATCTGACAGCAAATTACTTATGCTTCTTTATCATTGTTAAGATTATACTGATGCTTCCAAACATTTTTGGCTTGTGACCTCGACTAAAAAGCAGTGTCACATTTCACTTACTTTTTAACAACTCCACCGAAGACATTTCACCTCTAAATACTACTCTATAATACTTATGTACTTTTACTGCAATACTTTAACTACATCAAGCTCATAATACTTATGTACTTTTACTGTAGAAGGATTCTTCATGCAGGACTTTTATTCATTTTACATTGTTGTATTTTACTTGACTTTTTCCACCATTGCTTTAACCTGATGGGTTATTGATCCACTTGAGTTAACAGTGACACATAAAAACTGTAAACTCTGCAGTGTCTGGAGGTGGTTTGTAGGGCAGACGAGGTAACACAAGCTTCTCTGGTCATGTTTCAGACTTGAAAACTGTCGCTAGCTTTCGTGACCCTCGGCTATAGAAAAGAACTCCTTGTTGTTTAGACATTCACACAATCAATCAAACTCACCTCTGCGGCTTTTTGTAGCCTGTTCAGTTTGTACCGAAGAATCCACGACTAATTATGTAAGTACGTTCACTCAAGTACTGTATTTAAATACAACTTTTAGGTGCTTTACATGAGCATTTTAATTTTCTGCTACTTCCTGTAATACTTCTTACTCAACTACATTTTGGAGACCAGTATTGTACTTTTCACTCCACTACATTTATTTGACAACTTAAGTTACTTGGCAGAATCAGATTGTTAAAATAAAATCTATTCAACTAATAAATTATAATATATTATTCTAGATTAAGCTCCCCAGCTGCAACATTAGTGGCACTTACACAATAATACATAAGTACTTATAATTCAATAATATATGTTATTGAAATAAACAACTAATACTTTTACTCCTGGTACTTTAGGTATATTTTGATGCTAATACTTTTATTTAAGTAAAATTGTAAATATAAACTTGTACTTGTAACAGAGAGTTTTTTACATTGTGGTGTTGCAGCGTTTACTAAAGTAAGGGGGAAGGACTTTGTATGTTGTTACAAATTGTAGCTTATATTTAGTGTAAAATTGTGTTGGACGTGTACAATGAAGTGATTGAAAAAAAAAACAATAAAGGATTTTAGTAATAATGTCGGTGCTGCAAGGGTAATTAAAAACATACAGTACCAGTCAAAAGTTTGGACATACAAAAAATCAGGAGCAAATTTTGGTTGGTTTAACACTTTTTTGTTTATTATATAATTCTGTGTGTTATTTCATAGTTTTGATGTCTTCAGTATTGCTCTACAATTTATAAACTAATCAAAATAGAGAAAAACCCTTGAATGAGGAAGTGTGTCCAGACTTTTGACTGGTACTGTATATAACATGTCAAATATTAAATACAGTTATTATAAATAGAAATAAACTTACAGGAATATAAAATGCCATTTACAAATGTAGATATTAGAGGAAGTCAGACAGAAGAAATGGTAAAAATATATATATCAAGGATTAGATTATGTGTCAGAGACACTAGAAACAAATCTAGTCCTCATTTAATTCCTAAAATTCAGTGTATTCTCAAAATTTTACTGAGAAATGTGTGTAAACATTACAGAGCGTCCTGCTTGGATGCATCGGCAGCATTTCCTGTAGCCACATGAGAATCTGATTGTTGTGCATCTCGATGTTATCTTCAGGATGCAGCGCTCTTCCTGCCTCTCAGAGCTATTTTCTGCTGACTGAGTGTCTGTTTACATGCGGTATCAAACCTGGAGTGTGTTTCTGCTTGTTTTTTTCGGGAGTGTCTGCATACAAGTACGACTCTGTGTGTGTGTGAGCGTCCTTGACAGTTTGTGTTTTGAACCTTGTGAGTCCCGTGAGTCCTGTTTTTTTTTAATGAAGAACCTGTGTTTCTACTTTGTGTTTGACCTGAATCTATGTGTGTGTGTGTGTGTGTGTGTGTGTGTGTGTGTGTGTGTACAGCAGGAAACCTGGTGTATTGTCCTCCCAGCGTTCTGAGGCAGATTTAAACTTTCAAACTATTTTGAACTGGTGCAACACTGCTTTATAGAGGAGACATTTATTTATTTTATTTATTCATTTTATTACAGGGACAGTGCATATTAATAACATTTCTGAAAATATGCCAGAGTTAGCCAGAGAGGCTCATTTTCATCTGTTGTCCCTGGGCAGGCAAATATTACCAATAAAAGCGTTGAAAATACGAAGAGACAGCAAGCAAGTTGGATATGATGCAGGACATTTAATGAATAATATAAAGTCTCTGGAGACACTTGGAATAGGAACCAGGAACCAGGAACCAAGACCATAAATGCAGGAACACCAAAGATACTAAGGCACAGGAACTAGGGTCAGAAACTCGGAACAAACACATCACGAAAGCAGACAACTTGACAAAGACCGAACTGAAAACTGGACTATAAATACACAGGGTGTGATTGCAAACTAGACACAGGTGAAACACATGAGGTGATCACACAGGAAGTAAAGGTGACAAGACACAAGAAGAAAATATTTCAAAATAAAACAGGAACTAAAGTAAACAGACAACAGGTGACAGACTGGGAGCAGATAAACTGGGGAAGACCACTAGGAGCAGGGCTGGGCTAACCAGGGTGATGCAGGGCAGGTGAGAGGAGGTGCACATAAACACAGGATGAAACGCACAAGGGAAACAAACAAAACCAGGCAACATAAATGCAACACTTAAAACTCAAGAGAACAAAATATACAAAGAGTCCAAAAGCCACAGAAAAACTCCCCATAGGATGTGACAATACGCCGATACAAACAAGTCTGCACTGCATAGAGACAAGACAGCTCTTAAGACACACAAAATCAACAAATAGCATGACAACATAATGTCAGGACTGGTAAAGTGTTACATACAAAGCCTATGATAAACAAGAGCAGCTCTTACACTAAGCATAATAATGACAAGTAAGACAACAAACAACACGAAAAACACCTCACTGTTCTTCACATTTTAAAGTCTATGTTTATATTCTGGGGCTCTACTGGAATATCTTTGCATGATTTCCAGTTAAAAACTCCTTATTTATCTTATTTTTCAGTCTCTCTCTCTCTCTCTCTCTCTCTCTCTCTCTTTCTCTCTCTCTCTCAGCCTCTGCGTGTCTCCCTGCCAATGTTTGTGCCAATTTCACAACACGGAGGGAATTCCTTCATACCGAGGGTTTAACGCTGGAATGTCACCTGAGGCAGAAGCAGAGTTTCAGTCATGACGCACACACTCACCCAAAGATCTTCTTCTGTCCATGTTTGCCTCCTGAACTTGATCCTTGACCTTTACTACTGCCTGCCTGACCTTAACCTGTTTTTCTGGACATTTTTAGGTCTTATGGAGGTTCTTCAGGACCTCAACCATTGTTTAATCCGAACTTTACCGAACTTTGTAGGTGTTATAACTCAATTTAAAGGGCTGGAAATGTGGAAAACAAGAAAAATGATCTTTGGGATGGATTAGAGTGATGTTGGGGCCTCTTGTGCTTTTCTATGTCCTCTGTCTTTTTAAGTTATTTGAAATTCACAATTCAAGATCTCATTACTGACAGAATCTAGTACAAGCACAGAATGGGTGGAGAGCAGCAGTTATCTGAGTTCCTCCACAAGTTGTCTGTTAATAGGTTTAACTGATAACAGGACTTATCAGGAATGTTTCTAAAGCTCCCAGTGTTCCCAGGAGCACAGTGGCCTCAATAAAACTTCCAATGAAATGGAAGAAGTTTAGAACCGCCAGGACTCTTCCTAGAGTTGACCGTCCGCCAGAAGGGTCATAATCAGAGAGGTGACCAAGAACCCAACGGTCAGTCTAAAGCCAGGTTCAGAATACAAGATGTTCTTGTCTGATAAGATGGTTACTGTGTCAAATTAGTTATTAATTATAGAGTCATATATTATTGCTGTTATTTGGGTTATTGAGTGTAGATTGATAAGAAAAAAATTAAAGCTATAATATGTAATTATTCCACATTAAAATGTCTAAAAACAACTAGACCTATGTTATATATGTTGTTGAGTTGAGTACTTACATTATCCCAAATGTTTCCAACAATTTTCAAACTCAGAGAAATCTGTAATTTAATCAAAGTAACGGACCGTTTCATTTGGTCGCCTGTCGATGGCGTCATACCTCCTCTACCAAAGAGTAAACACGCACCAGATGCATACGGCGGCGCTGTGTTTGTCCGCTACAATGGCGTCTACCAAAGAGTAACTTACACACATACAAGATAATACATCGGCGTTGTGGTTGTTCCACAGAAACTGTTATAAATGGACTTTTATTCAGTTTTAAGCCACATTTTCATGATAAATTTAGGTGGTTTTTAACTATATCTTTTAACCGGAAGAAGGATTTTAGTCATTGGACGTCTGGATCTTAAGTTATCAGAGAAATAAACTGGACAAACGTTAGCAGCAGCTCGGCTAACAGCCCCTCCAGGAAGTCCGGTGGTCACCGAACATCGTTGGAGAAACACTGATTTTTTAGGTGAAACAGCTTTAATTAGTGTTTTTACCTGTAATCTCTGGGTCCGTTTGTTCTGGAGAGGAGACCTCTGCGAGTAACTCCCGGTAAAAACATCCTGAATGATTAACACTGGAGTAATCCTATCCCTGATTATTTAACAACGAAGACAACAACTCCCATGATCCCTTGCTACCGTCATCACACTCCGTCTTTTGTTATTGTTTGGATTGAGACCCCTAGCGGCTGAAATTACATATTGTGCGTTTAAATCTACGACACGAAGTGTGCAAAATGTGAAGGTCCGAATACTTTCTGAATCGGCTGTATGTGATCAACATACACTATCAGTGGTGTAGCTTAAACATTTGGGCCTCCTTCCCCCTTCTTAATACATCCACAGTCACACCTGAACAAATAAAAGAATCAACAAATACACACGTATCTGCAGTGGTTATCAGAGCAAACTGTCATCACTGTGTGAAGCTTTCACCATGACGTTTTACAACATTATAGAACAATATTTCCATCACATTACACTTTTACAATAAAGAACAACTTTATTATGAGATCTCTATGAACTGGATCGAGGACTATTAGTCAAGCTTTTATCACCAACATCAGTGTTGGACCTCACTGATGCTGTTGTGGCTGAATCGCTGCAGCCAGACTGGAAAACCTGGAACCAGTTAAAGCAGCAGATTAATCAACATGGTGGCAGAAATGAGCAATCACATAATGTTATTTAGTTTTTCTTCACGTCTGTCAGTTTATTCTCTTATGGTCTCTGATTTACAGTATCTTAGGAATGTTTTATGATGTTACTTGTGCCATTAAATGTTGTTTTCATTCACTGAATCTTAGCCCTCTCAAATTAAACATAAAACTCTCAACCTTTAAGGAAGTGAAGATGGACCAAAATGAGCCTTACCTCACAAAATCCGCCCTCTTACTGAAACTCAGGTTTGGTTTGAGGTTTTGACAAAAATAGAAATGCAAGAGAGCTCGATGTGTTATCCACTGGGCGCGGCGGATTCAGCATGTGGCAGACATGTGGTTTACCTTTTGTTGCAATGGAACGTATTGGATCCTGCTGCGATGGGATCAAAGCCAAACAGGTTCAAAACAAACAGTATCAGTCATGAGGATGAAGAAACAGTAGAAGAGTGTGTAGTGCAGATTAGGAGAAAGAACCAACACTGTAAATACAATGGAAACATGAATTATACCTACATGTGGATCAAAATTTCAACACAAAAAGAAGCTATCATGTACATGTCATGTTTTTTGTCTGTTGAAAGATTCATAAAATAATGTAATAAATAAATAAATAGCCAAGAAATAGCATAGAGGAAAAGTCACTTAGGATTTTATTCGTTTGATATGGACACCCAGCTCTCGACGCACTTATGCTACAATCTGTAAACTTCACAAATAAAACAAATATGACATAATCATGTGTGTTGAATGTAGTCTATGGCAAAATGACACAATATAGCCAAAACTTAGTTTTCACACTGGATAAGCTTTACTTCCTTCCAAGATGAGCTTTCCTATGATGATCAGGAAATGTCAGAGCTTTTTATAGTCAGTCATCTGACATTGTGTTTGAAGCTGATCTGATGCAATTTACACACAGTCAGGAATTCACGCTACGACACTATTTAAACGTTCATTCACTGCTATTGTCAGGCTGTGACGAGCAGCACGCCTGCACCCTATTGGAGCAGACCCAGTGACTAATCAGCTGACTGATTTAAAAAAAAAAACACAGCATAACACAGCATCCTTAAGCAGCGATTAGAATAGGATAGCATGTTCTCTTCCATCCTGTCGATTCTTCCATCAAAGCCATAAGAATGTCTTTTTCTGTAGCATAAGCATGAACACTTCAAGATGTTGTGCTCTGTAATCTATTCATGATGAATTTTAAAGTTGAAAAGCTGCGCTCGCAGTATCACCTGCATCTTTCACTCGTCCTCTTCCTCATCTTCTTGCTCCTGCTCTCCACTGGATCAGCCGGCTCATCTGTCCAAACTCTTTCCTCCTCCTTTTGATTTGGCGGTGGACTGTTAATCGTGGCGGTTAGGCATGCTAACTCTAACGGGATTTTGCGGCAGTGGCATCGATATTTTGAATAAATGTGTTAAAGTTAAAACATTTTGCAGCATCAGCCACGAGATTTTTTCTTTTTTTCTCTCTGACTCCACTCCACCTTTTCACTTTTTGGGACATTCATCCATTTTTTATTGGCTAGCGTTATTTTAGGCATGGTGGGAGGACGGCGGTAGCACTTCCTGCACCTGCCTTGCAGTATAGTTACCATGTAACCTCCAATCAGATGGGCTGTTCCAACATCAAGTGGGCCATGGCCGGCAGGTTGAATTTTTTTCCCACATTGCTGGTGGCCTTGCGGCCCGCTAGGTGAGCCGGCCTTTCTGGAATTTGCTAGAATTGCCAGATTGCCAGTCCGAGCCTGACAGTCTATACTGACCGCTGAAGGATGGACATCGCTGGCCATATATGCTCATGACAGTCGCAGTAACTTGTATCTGAGACACATTACAGTATAGGTTAATTGTTAATTTAAACAAATTACTTCATTTGAATTTGTATTTGGACATGGACTGTGGATTTTGTCCTCCATCACTTACATTCGAAGCGCATCTTTTAATGATGAATATTATCAGGATGAGCAAAAACCATATCAGTGCTCACATGGTCACATAAACGTTAAGTGTGTTGAACAAATGAAAAACGCTGCCGGTTTTCTAAAGACAAAAGTCAAATCAGCAGCTTGCTTTGCTTTATGTGGGGAACATAGTTATATAATATAATCCATAAGGCTTCTATAGGTGTGTATCCATCCATCTGTTTTTAATTTACATTTCCAACTTGCACATAATAAAAATAAGTGGAAACACCAAAACTTTGAAATAAAAATCACCAAATATTGCATAAAAAGTTTTTACACTTGACTGAAAGTTGGAGCATCGATAAAAGCAAAATGCAACAAAGTGCAATTTTAACAGACCTAGTGATTAAATGATGACAAACATGAAGCATGTGAAAGAAAACATTTATTAACGCATTTATTTGAATTTTCTTTTGCAGATTATCAGGAAATTACTTTTTTCTTTTTATAATTTTAATTACAGCCCCAGTTGACGGTTCAGATCATGAGTGTATAAAATGAGCATATTTTTACATAAAATGTTGCTTATTGTAACTAACTTTGTATATTTAACTTGTCTCTTTTGTGTCAGTACTATCTTATGGAAATACAGTATCACACATTCAAGGACAATAAAAGAACTGAACTGAAGTAAACACAGCCCTGACATTTGCCAATACCTTTTGAATTAGCTTCTGAATTAGCAACATTAGCTTCTGTGAGTAGATTAACCTCAAGAAATAGTTTGTGAAAATTGGTAGAAATAAAGAGATGTATAAACCTTTTTAATCCACATTATGACTGAAGCATGTGTCACTCATAAGGTGTGTTTACCACCTGCACACATGAGCGAATATATGCGCACAAACATGCAGTTTGTGACATTTGTGTGTTTGTGGTTTTTGGTCGGTATGCACGGGAGACACATGACTCATGATAGAGTATGTCACAACGTTTAGAGGTGTGAATAACAAGCTGTATCCACTTGTGTGTCTTTGTCTTGACTCTGCCATCGTCTCTTCCCTGTCTGTGTGTATCTTGTGTTTCTTCTTCACTTGGTCTCGTTTCTGTCCTCCTGTGGCTGTTTTCAACACTCACTGTTTGTTCTTTACACACTCAGACGTTGTCACACTAATGGAGGCTGCATGTAGATTGTGTAAATGCAATGTAATCATATTAATTAACACTGTATTACATATATTAATCACAGATCCCAGGTCAGCCACCTGTTAAAACACACCTCCATCTCTTATTTTGAGATGAAGTATTAGGCATTTCGTGGAGCCATGTTTCAAAATTCCAAGTTGAACTGAAAATTACAAGTGTACACATTATTATAAGAGAAGAAGAATATAATCTATTATTTGTTTCAATATCAGAGTGAAAGACAAAAGCTGCTGCATTGAAAAGATGAAAAAGTGTTTGTGTTTAATATTCACATCGGGCCCTTGGCAACTAAATTGGACACAAATGCCAAAACTTATCAAAGTCTTGCTCACAGTTGGGTGTTCTGTCACATGACTGTTGGTTCTTAACAGATGACAAAGTGACAACACACACCGCCCTCTTGTGGATGCAGACGGTGAGAGAAACAAACGGTACATCTCAAGTCTCCTAATTGCATCCTTGTTTCCTTCACTTGCGTCTTTTCCTTACGTCTTAGTCCGTCCCGCCATCTGAGGATGCAGGAGAGACGCAAGGAAACCATGTGAGGAGAGAAGAAACGAGGAAAAGTGTTTTTAGTGAAATGAGACGTCATCTTTGCGTCTATATTTATTGATATTCTGATTGTGAGTTCATTATTTAATAACCCAGAATATAATCAGGGTGTCTTTTGAATACTGGACATTATTTATAAGGCTGAATGTTTTGGGGAAATTTTCAGCCTCACATGTGACTGAATGGAAATGATGATAAATCATGTAAAATATAAATGTGTTTAAAAAGTGTTTCTTGCTGACAGACAGACCATCCATAATAAATCCATAATAAAAGTTAATGGGGGAAATAACTGATCATGAAAAGAAAAAATCTTTCTAATAATTAATGAAGAAAGTTGTTTATGGTTCTTTTGTTGATCAGACCGTCAATTAACACAGATGTTTAACTAGATGATGAATCATAAAACAAATAAAATATAATAGATGCATCAGATCAGTCCAATAATAGGTTTTATGATAATAATAAAAAAGATTCCAGTAATGTAAGAATAAAAGTGAAAAATAAATTTCAATAAAAAGACAATATAAGTTAAAAAAAACAAACAAACAAATAACTCAAGTAAAATCAGGATAAACTCTCAGACTGAAGATTGTTTTCACACCTGTAAACCAACTAGACACATTAGATAAAGAAATAACTGAGGATAACAAAGAGAGAGAGAGAGAGACAGGCAAAAACTAAACTACAATAAACAAATTGTATGTGTGTGTGTGTGTGTGTGTGGACGAGGGATCAAGCAGCATCTATCACGTCTTGAGGCTGAAGAACCTTAAAGGTGCAATATACAACATTCAGCCCCACTAGATGTCAGCAAATAACTTTTTGCTATGTTAAGATATAGAGAGATACAGATATGCAGAGATATACAATAAAAAACAGATAATGCAAGTAAATAAGATCCAAAACTTTTATTACAACCAAACGTTGAACAAGACTTTTTTTTAGGCAACCACAATGTTACAATTAACTTTAGTGAACTGAAAACACTCTGTGAAATAGCAGCAGCTACGCCTATATGCCATGGTTACGTCATGTTAGCAATGTTGTTGCCGTGGTAGCGACTTGTCAATCACAATGTAGCCACGCCTTAAATCATACCTTACTTTATCATCAAATTTAGATTGAATGGGGCCATAATTTACAAAATGAACATCATGCTGTATTGAAGAAGACTTGAAACTAGCAATTGAGACCATAAACTCATTAGGAAACAGTTTACTGAGGTAATAAATCAAGAGAGAAGTAGGGTCATTTTCTCATAGACTTCCATACAATCAGACTTCTTTTTGCAGCCAGCGGAGTCGCCCCCTGCAGGTCGTTAGATAGAATGCAGGTTTTTAGCACTTCCGCATAGGCTAATGTTGTCGCTTCCGCTATCATACAAAACTGACAAAAATACTTGACTTCTAAACCAAAATTGCTCGGTCTTTGAATTTGGTTTTCTTGATTTTCGTTGGGAAACAAAAAAAGGAATAGATCACGTGATTTCGTTTTTGGTTTAAAATGAAAAAAGGAAAAAAACCATGTGACTTCTGTTTTTGGTTTCAAACACAAAAACGAATTGGCTGAATGTCCGCAGACCTGTTCGATATTCAATCCAAAAAGGAATAACGATAAAAACCAATCGGCAAAAACCAAAAACGGACTGAGTTTGATTGGTTTTTCGTTATTTGATTCAGACACCAAAAATGTTTTTTTGTTTTTTGTTTTGAAACAAATAACAGATTTACTGTTTTTTAGGTTTTTCTATTACAAATGAATTACGAATTATCCGATGATACATGGACCATTTTTTTCAATCACAAAAGACTCATTTACAAAAATTAAGGCATAGAAACAGTGAAGATTAGATAAAGAGATAACTGAGGATAACAGAGAGACATGCAAAAAACTGAACTACAATAAATAAACTTAAATATGTGTGTGTGTGTGTGTGTGTGTGTGTGTGTGTGTTGGGGGGGGGGTTGTAGAGGACATCAAATATTTTCATAGGCTCTGAGGAGAGACTCATAGGGTCAGTTGTCAGTTGTCCACAAGGTCCTTTATAAAAACAAAAAATGGAGATCAAGCAGCATCTACCACATCTTGAGGCTGAAGAACCTTAAAGTGCAATACTACTGACAGTCACTACATGATCCGACTGATTTGCGTCAACTTCTCTCATAAAATACTAAGTCAATCAGTGTTTTCAGTGTCATTATGGTCTCAATCTTTAAATTCAGGCCTTCTAATAAGTGTGCTGGTGATCATTTCGGAAATTGTTTCTCTGTTAATAAGATTTGAAGACTTTTAGTAGCTTTGATGTCTACCTTGTAAGTGTTGATTGACAGTTGTGATTCACAGTTTACTTGAACATTGACCCTCTGGTGGCACTACAGGAAAAGTCAGGAGATCACCAAAGTCATTAGGATACATTCTCTGTACCTGAAGAGAATAATATTAATTACAAAATATACTTGCAGATCTGGTTTATACATGGTGTAGCCTCTCTGTCTTTTGCTGAGTTTAATATTTGATTTTAGCTCTAATAGTGGACCTTGGACACATTGGGACATCAGGGACAGATCAACAAATACACCCAACTTTACAGAGACCTCATTGGTTCCTGGTGTCATCATCCCGGCTACATATGACTCTGGACTTTATCGTTATACATTCTGAATTACCTGAGGTTCAGACTGTTGGACACGTCTCGTTCTTTCAACCTCACGGATCAAGTTTGAGAACATGGGAGGTGGATGCTCACACAACCCACCAGGGTACAATGAAATGTACGCCCTTAGTTTGTATGAAACAGCTTTACAGAATACATGCCTCCTACCTGATGTAGGCATAGATGAGTCCCTGATGAAATACTCTGGTCTCAACTCCAGCGCTGAACTGCAGGCGTACTCTGATGAGCTGCTCAACAGCATACCAGGCTACATCGAAAAGCTGTCAACTGGTTTGGGAGCATTAACTCCAGTCTCGAATGCTGTTGGACTTGGAGCAATAGTGATTTCCATGATTATGGAGATAGCCATCAAGAGCTCTCAACAAACAAGTCCTGATACATACAGCTTGCTCCAACGTGTATTTGGTGAAGAGAAAGCCTCCGGTGTTCGGGACACGATGTCAGAGTATCTGAAGCGTCATCGCCTGTTCATTAACAATGACCAGCGTTTGCGGGAGCAATTACAGAGACTGGAAGAGCAGCTGAGCAATCAACTCACCACTCTGAGAAACTCCCTGATACATGACAAGCAGATGAGCACCAGAGGATTCAAAATCTGGGTCAATGGAGCCTCCTTCCACGTCCAGATGCTGATCCATGAGGCACGGCTGAAGGTTCAGGTGGGAGAACCTGCATCAGACTTGGTTAATACAATTGAAACTGCCATCACTTTGTATTTGCAGGACCTTGAAAGTTTGCTGGGGAAATACAAGACCTACAAGATTAGTACTACTGACCTTAAGCCAGACGAGGAATGCATGGGTGGCAGTGGGGTATATATGTGCTTCCCACAAAATTGTTATATCGAAGATACTGAGAAAACAAGGTGTAAAAGATTTCATAAACAACAGAATCGTAAACCCTGTTCTGGTTGTGATATCACTGAGGATTACATAAATCATGTTTTCTCAAAATATGAACCCATCTCAAGCTTGAAGAATCATTTTTCAAATATGAAGAACAACATTAACTCTCTAATCAACCAACATGATGCGTTCACTCCGCCATCATCAACCTAAGATCACTTTCCCCATTGAGCTTAGTTCAGTTTTTGTTATTTCAGCTCACTGACCTTAAAGGACAGCTTCCCCCAATTCACTTCCATTGTAAGTGCCTTATAAAGGGATCTTCTAATGGTCAGTGTGAACAGGAGGAATGATTACAGCAAGAAAAACAGGTTTCACTGTTCATTTGGGCTCCTGACTCTTCTTTTGAAATATTGTGAACCTGTCCTTTAAATATCACTTCTCATGTACACATAACACAGTGATTCACAAGAAATAATGTGAAGGAAAATATTGTACAAAATTTTAACTTCATCTGTTAGTTTGTTGTTAATTATTTGTGAATTGACTGATCAAGTGAGAGGATTTCTCATTAATTCATTTTAAAAGGAAGAATTGACTGAAAGTGTCATTTAAAAGATTTCATGGAAGCTTTGTTAATTTACTTTATTCTCATTTACATGTTTGATCTGTTTTTGAATTGTCTGTATTGATGATATAGGACTGTGTCAGTAATGTGATTGTGATTGTTTTGCTTTGCTGTTTGTGATGGATGTTATCAAATGATGATGTTTTACAGAATGATGATTCCCTACAGAAATGTTTTAAGGCTCATATTAAAAATACTATTAATTTTAATTTGTGTCTTATGTGTTTTATTCCCCAAAAAACATTTACAGTGCAATCATATTTTAATACATCTTCAGTAGAGTTTTATGTCACAGTTAGAGATGTCAGTAAGTTAATCATGTCTGAAATACACATTCAACCTTTGTGATTTACAGTTTTATTTGTTAACAAGAGCTACCAACCATGTGCTGTGGAGAGTTTCTTTGGTTCTTTATGTGAGCGGTCTGGTGTCTTTCCATTGGGGTAAATTAAATTAATCTAACAAACAGTAAACACCTGTAAACCTGTGTGTGTGTGTGTGTGTGTGTGTGTGTGTGTGTGTGTGTGTGTGTGTGTGTGTGTGTTTCTAAAAACAGAAAATGGAGATCAAGCAGCATCTACCACATCTTGAGGCTGAAGAACCTTAAAGTGCAATACTACTGACAGTCACTACATGATCCGACTGATTTGCATCAACGTCTCTCATAAAATACTAAGTCAATCAGTTTTTTCAGAGTCATTATGGTCTCAATCTTTAAATTCAGGCCTTCTTATAAGTGTGCTGGTGATCATTTTGGAAATTGTTGCTCCATTAACAAGATTTGAAGACTTTTAGTAGCTTTGATGTCTACTGTGTGGGTGTTGATTGACAGTTTTGATTCACAGTTTACTTGAACATTGACCCTCTGGTGGCGCAACGGGAAAAGTCAGGAGATCACCAAAGTCATTAGGATTCATTTTCTGAAACTGAAGAAAATTATATCAATTACAAAATATACTTGCAGATCTGGTTTATACATGGTGTAGCCTCTCTGTTTTTTGTTAAGTTAAATATCTGATTTTAGCTCTAATAGTGGACCTTGGACACATTGGGACATCAGGGACAGATCAACAAATACACCCAACTTTACAGAGACCTCATTGGTTCCTGGTGTCCTTTGTTCTTCCTGGAGTACACAACAAATTAAAATCAATTATTTATGGCATAGTTACATTTTGTGGTAAAAGAGATTCCAGTAGTGTAAGAATAAAAGGGGAAAATAGATTAAAACATAAATAAAAAGACAATTTAAATAAATTAAAAAAAACTCAAGTAAGGATAAGCTCTAAGATGTAGTATGTAGTATGTTTTCAGAGGAGATTTAAAAGATTTTTTTTTAATTACAAAAGACTCATTCACAAAAATTAAGGCATAGAAACAATAAACACCTAGGACCAAAAACGAAAAATGAAATCACGTGATCTATTCCTTTTTTGTTTCCCAACGAAAATCCAGAAAACCAAATTCAAAAGACCGAGCAATTTTGGTTTAGAAATCAAGTATTTTTGTCAGTTTTGTACGATAGCGGAAGCGGCTACATTAGCCTACCCATGATCCTCAGTGACCGTTGCTATGGTGAAGACGCCAGCGACAGCCTTAACATTTAGTCAATATAACATTATGTAGTACTGCAGATTATTGGTTATGATCGGGATCAACGTACTTTACTGAACATTGAACTGTAAAGAAAATAATGTGTGCAAAGAAACGAAGTGTATGAAATATATGAAGGTGATAAGAATAAATGAAACATAAATAATTAATAAATAATTACATTATCATGGGTAGGCTAATGTTGTCGCTTCCGCTATCGTACAAAACTGACAAAAATACTTGATTTCTAAACCAAAATTGCTCAGTCTTTTGAATTTGGTTTTCTTGATTTTCGTTGGGAAACAAAAAAGGAATAGATCACGTGATTTCATTTTTCGTTTTTGGTTTAAAATGAAAAAAGGAAAAAAACCATGTGACTTCTGTTTTTGGTTTCAAACGCAAAAACGAATTGGCTGAATGTCCGCAGACCTGTTCAATATTCAATCCAAAAAGGAATAACGATAAAAACCAATCGGCAAAAACCAAAAACGGACTGACTTTGATTGGTTTTTCGTTATTTGATTCAGACACCAAAAGTGTTTTTTTGTTTTTTGTTTTGAAACAAATAACAGATTTACTGTTTTTTAGGTTTTTCTATTACAAATGAATTACGAATTATCCGATGATACATGGACCATTTTTTTCAATCACAAAAGACTCATTTACAAAAATGAAGGCATAGAAACAGTGAAGATTAGATAAAGAGATAACTGAGGATAACAGAGAGACATGCAAAAAACTGAACTACAATAAATAAACTTAAATGTGTGTGTGTGTGTGTGTGTGTGTGTGTGTGTGTGTGTGTTGGGGGGTGGGGGGGGGTTGTAGGGGACATCAAATATTTTCATAGGCTCTGAGGAGAGACTCATAGGGTCAGTTGTCAGTTGTTATAAAAAACAGAAAATGGAGATCAAGCAGCATCTACCACATCTTGAGGCTGAAGAACCTTAAAGTGCAATACTACTGACAGTCACTACATGATCCGACTGATTTGCGTCAACTTCTCTCATAAAATACTAAGTCAATCAGTGTTTTCAGTGTCATTATGGTCTCAATCTTTAAATTCAGGCCTTCTAATAAGTGTGCTGGTGATCATTTCGGAAATTGTTTCTCTGTTAATAAGATTTGAAGACTTTTAGTAGCTTTGATGTCTACCTTGTAAGTGTTGATTGACAGTTGTGATTCACAGTTTACTTGAACATTGACCCTCTGGTGGCGCAACAGGAAAAGTCAGGAGATCACCAAAGTCATTAGGATTCATTCTCTGTACCTGAAGAGAATAATATTAATTACAAAATATACTTGCAGATCTGGTTTATACATGGTGTAGCCTCTCTGTCTTTTGCTGAGTTTAATATTTGATTTTAGCTCTAATAGTGGACCTTGGACACATTGGGACATCAGGGACAGATCAACAAATACACCCAACTTTACAGAGACCTCATTGGTTCCTGGTGTCATCATCCCGGCTACATATGACTCTGGACTTTATCGTTATACATTCTGAATTACCTGAGGTTCAGTCTGTTGGACACGTCTCGTTCTTTCAACCTCACAGATCAAGTTTGAGAACATGGGAGGTGGATGCTCACACAACCCACCAGGGTACGATGAAACGTACGCCCTTGGTTTGTATGAAACAGCTTTACAGAGCTCATGCCTCCTACCTGATGTCGGCATAGATGAGTCCCTGATGAAATACTCTGGTCTCAACTCCAGCGCTGAACTGCAGGCGTACTCTGATGAGCTGCTCAACAGCGTACCAGGCTACGTCGAAAAGCTGTCAACTGGTTTGGGAGCATTAACTTCCGTCTCGAATGCTGTTGGACTTGGAGCAATAGTGATTTCCATGATTATGGAGATAGCCATCAAGAGCTCCCAACAAACAAGTCCTGATACATTCAGTTTGCTCCGACGTGTATTTGGCGAAGAGAAAGCCTCAGCTGTTCGGGACACGATATCAGAGTATCTGAGGCGTCATGAAATGTACATCGACGATGGCCAGCGTTTGCCAGAGGAATTACGGAGACACGAAGAGCAGCTGAGCAAACAACTCACCATTCTGAAAAACTCCCTGATACATGACAATCAGATGAGCACCAGAGGGTTCAAAATCTGGGTCAATGGAGCCTCCTTCCATGTCCAGATGATGATCCATGAGGCACGGCTGAAGGTTCAGGCAGGAGAACCTGCATCAAACTTGGTTAGAATAATTGACACTGCCATTGGTTTGTATTTGCAGGACCTTGAAAGTTTGCTGGAGAAATACAAGTCCTATAAGATTAGCACTATGGAGCTTCATCCAAATGTGGAACTCACCTGCGGGCGCAGAGCCTGTGGATATAAACATTCAAATTGTTTTATTATAAATCCTGATGTTGAAGGGTGTTGGATATTTCATAGACACGAATCACATCACAAATGTAATGGTTGTGACATGACTAAGTTTCTTATGAATAATGTTTTTTCAAAATATGAACCCATCTTAAGTTTGAGGAATCATTTTTCAGATATGAAGAACAACATTAACTCTCTAATCAACCAACATGATGTGTTCACTCTGCCATCAACAACCTAAGATCACTTTCCCCAATAACTTTGTTTAGTTTAGTTGTTGTTATTTCATCTTATACATCTTAAAGGACAGGTTCACAAGTTTTCAAGTCTGTCTTAAAACAGCAGTCAGGTGTCCATATGAACAGTGAGAGAAGTTTTCCTCGCTGTAATCATTCCTGCTGTTCATACTGGATATTAAAAGGTCCTTCAAATGTGCTTTCAATGGAAGTGATGGAGGCCAAAATCATCAGTGTGTCCACACAGTCATTTAAAAGTTGATGTGAAGCTTATATGAGGCTTCAACAGTCTGAGTTAGTCATATCAAGAGGATATCTGACACATTTATAGTACATTTACAGACAGATGTGAAAAATTGTGAACCCGTCCTTTAAATATCATTACTCATGCACACATAACACAGTAATGGACAAGAAATAATGTGAAGGAAAATATTGCACAAAATTTTAACTTCATCTGTTAGTTTGTTGTTAATTATTTGTGAACTGACTGATCAAGTGAGAGGATTTCTCATTCATTCATTTTAAAAGGAAGAACTGACTGAAAGTGTCATTTAAAAGATTTCATGGAAGCTTTGTTAATTTACTTTATTCTCATTTACATGTTTGATCTGTTTTTGAATTGTCTGTATTGATGATATAGGACAGTGTCAGTTATGTGATTGTGATTGTTTTGCTTTGCTGTTTGTGATGGATGTTATCAAATAATGATGTTCTACAGAATGATGATTCCCTACAGAAATGTTTTAAGGCTCATATTAAAAATACTTTTTTACATTTTAATTTGTGTCATATGTGTTTTATTCCCCAAAAAACATTTACAGTGTAATCATATTTTAATACATCTTCAGTAGAGTTTTATGTCACAGTTAAAGATGTCAGTAAGTTAATTATGTCTGAAATACACATTCAACCTTTGTGATTTACAGTTTTATTTGTTAACAAGAGCTACCAACCATGTGCTGTGGAGAGTTTCTTTGGTTCTTTATGTGAGTGGTCTGGTGTCTTTCCATTGGGGTAAATTAAATTAATCTAACAAACTCATAATCCACTAAAAGGGCTAATGACTCATAACTAATAATTATACCTGCATATAGTAACTTTAAGGTAAAGTAATTTTTTTTCCTCTTTTTGTGTCTAAAACATAACTCAGTCAGTTTCAGGTGGTTATTCACAGGCAGCCATGTAAACACTGTCAGCAGCAAGTTTAACCTGCAGTGAACTACATCACAGTGCTGCCACCTTGTGGTTCAAATATTCATCTACATGACACAGCAGAGCGTCTGCTGCACAACTCTTCAACTGATATCTTGACCACTTATTTAAATGTGTTATTTTCATATTAATGCACTTTATTTTGAACATTAACAGACACCCCCCATTCAATTTCATATATTTGTATTTGGAGTGTAGAAGGAATGACATCAGCTGGGAGTATATAAGCTGTGAGGCTGCGCAGCTTTCTTCAGTTGGCAGTTAACGTATAATCAGTAAAACCACTGAGGATCAGCAGACCCATATTTGATTTAGCTCTAATAGTGGACTTTGGACACAGTGGGCCATCAGGGACAGATCAACAAATACACCCAACTTTATAGAGACCTCATTGGTTCTTGGTGTCCTTTGTCCGTCCCGGAGTATACAGCAAATTAAAATCAATGATTTATGACATACTTACATTTTATGGTGAAACAGATTCCAGTAATGTAGGAATAAAAGTGAAAAAAAGATTAAAACAGAAATAAAAAAGACCATTTCAATTTAATAAATGAGTAGAGATCAAGCAGCATCAACCACATCTTGAGGCTGAAGAACCTTAAAGTGCAATACTACTGACGGTCACTACATGATCCGACTGACTCCCATCAAAAAATGTCAAATTCTCTCATGAAATACTGAGTCAATCAGTTTTTTTTTTAACAAGTCATTATGGTCTCAATCTTAAATTCAGGCCTTCTCATAAGTGTGCTGGTGATCATTTTGGAAATTGTTGCTCTGTTAATACGATTAGAAGACTTTTAGTAGCTTTGATGTCTACTGTGTGGGTGTTGATTGACAGTTGTGATTCACAGTTAGCTTAAAAATTGACCCTCTGGTGGCACTACAGGAAAAGTCAGTAATTAGGAGGAGGATGAGGAAGATCCATCATTAAGCCGCCTTCGCTTTTTCTTACACTGAACCAAACAAAGCCAGCATAATGCCGCCACCGAGCGTGCTTTTACGTAGCATGCCGTAACACAACAGCGTCAGCTCCCTGTCCCACTGTGCTGGCGATCCTTTACACAAACGTCAATCCAGCTCTGTGATTACCTCTGTTGTCGGCTTATTAACAGAGCTAGTTTAAAAGTGGAAAAAAACAAAAAAACAAAGGCACAGCCTCTAAATCCACTGCACCAACATCAGCAGCAATGATAATAGATGACAGAGTCTGACTCTGACAGTGAAACCCATGTATAATATGAATTCTACTCAAGTAGCCCATGACGTACGGCTGGTTGATGTGACTGACTTACTGAATAGTTTATTGTTTAATGGCTATTACTGTAGCAGTTTGCAGTGTTGTTACTTGAATTCAATTCTGTTAACGTTGTTGTTTGTAAGGTCACCGTTTACATTTACAGTTGTGAAACACTGAATTTTATTTCCTCAAATAATTTTAATAGACCTTCTACAGTTTCTAAAGAGGATGTTTTAAAAAAAAGACCATAAACTAGAACATTTGAAAGACTGCAATGAAGTTTTCAACTGATCTATAACTAATGCATTATACATGTACGAAGGCTACTAGAAGATCAATAGAAGCCTAAATATTTAGAACTGTCTCCTGCTTTTTCTCACACATACAGATGGTATTCTATACACATACACACACATTTCTCTTTGAAACAGCAATAGTTTGCTTTTTACTGACTCATGTTGGCACAAAGTGGTGATTACTGCATGCATTTTCTCATTTCACATTATGCACTAATTACTATTTTTAAAATGTGCCCCCCAATTTTTTTTTTCTAAATTCCCTACACTGATGATATAAATTACAAAATATACTTGCAGATCTGGTTTATACATGGTGTAGCCTCTCTGTCTTTTGCTGAGTTTAATATTTGAATAATAGTGGACCTTGGACACAGTGGGACATCAGGGACGGATCAACAAATACACCCAACTTTACAGAGACCTCATTGGTTCCTGGTGTCATCATCCCGGCTACATATGACTCTGGACTTTATCGTTATACATTCTGAATTACCTGAGGTTCAGACTGTAGGACACGTCTTATTCTTTCAATCTCACAGATCAAGTTTGACAACATGGGATCTAGATGCTCACACAACCCACCAGGGTACGATGAAGCGTACGCCCTTCGTTTGTATGAAACTGCTTTACAGAATACATGCCTCCTACCTGATGTCGGCATAGATGACTCCCTGATGAAATACTCTGGTCTCAACTCCAGCACTGAACTCCAGACGTACTCCAATGAGCTAGCCAACAGAGCACCAGAATATGTCTACAAACTGGGAATTACTTTGAGAGGATTGAGTTTAATCCCGAATGCTGTTGGACTTGGAGCATTAGTGATTTCCATGATTATGGAGATAGCCATCAAGAGCTCCCAACAAACAAGTCCTGATACATTCAGCTTGCTCCGACGTGTATTTGGTGAAGAGAAAGCCTCAGCTGTTCGGGACACGATATCAGGGTATCTGGAGCGTCATGAATTGTTCATCGACAATGGCCAGCGTTTACAGGAGGAATTACGGAGACACGAAGAGCAGCTGAGCGAGCGACTCAACGCTCTTAAAAACTCCCTGAGTCTTGACAATCTGATGAACACCAGAGGGTTCAAAATCTGGGTCAATGGAGCCTTCTTCCACGTCCAGATGTTGATCCATGAGGCACGGCTGAAGATGCAGGCGGGAGAACCTGCATCAGACTTGGTTAGAATAATTGACACTGCCATCGGTTTGCATTTGCGGAACCTTAAAAGTTTGCTGGAGAAATACAAGACCCACAAGATTAGTACAATGGAGCTTGAGTCAGACGTGAATACCAACTGTGGATATAAAATCTGTGGACCACCGCGTTCAAGTTGTGCTATTAAAAATCCTGATGTTAAAGGGTGTGAGATAATTCGTAAACAACAAGGAATTGTCAGATGTGATGGTTGTGATGTGGCTAAGTTTTTTATGAATAATGTTTTTTCAAAATATGAACCCATCTTAAGCTTAATGAATCATTTTTCTGATATGAGGAACAACATTAACTCTCTAATCAACCAACATGATGCGTTCACTCTGCCATCAACAACCTAAGATCACTTTCCTCGTTTAACTTCATCAGTTTGTTATTACTGATTTGGGAACTGATATGAGGTGAGAGGATTTCTTATGAATCAATTATATCAAGAACAACGTTAACTCTAATTAACCAACATGATGTGTTCACTCTGCCATCAGCAACCTAAGATCACTTTCCCCAATAACTTAGTTTAGTTTAGTTGTTGTTATTTCATCTTATACATCTTAAAGGACAGATTCACAATTTTTCAAGTCTGTCTTAAAACAGCAGTCAGGTGTCCATATGAACAGTGAAAGAGGTTTTCCTTGCTGTAATTATTCCTCCTGTTCATACTGGATATTAAAAGATCCTTCAAATGTGCTTTCAGTGGAAGTGATGGAGGCCAAAATCATCAGTGTGTCCACACAGTCATTTAAAAGTCTCTGTGAAGCTTATATGAGGCTTCAACAGTCTGAGTTAGTCATATCAAGAGGTTATCTGACACATTTATAGTACATTTACAGACAGATGTGAAAAATTGTGAACCTGTCCTTTAAATATCATTACTCATGCACACATAACACAGTAATGGACAAGAAATAATGTGAAGGAAAATATTGTACAAAATTTTAACTTCATCTGTTAGTTTGTTGTTAATTATTTGTGAACTGACTGATCAAGTGAGAGGATTTCTCATTAATTCATTTTAAAAGGAAGAATTAACTGAAAGTGTCATTTAAAAGATTTCATGGAAGTTTTGTTAATTTACTTTATTCTCATTTACATGTTTGATCTGTTTTTGAATTGTCTGTATTGATGATATAGGACTGTGTCAGTTATGTGATTGTGATTGTTTTGCTTTGCTGTTTGTGATGGATGTTATCAAATGATGATGTTTTACAGAATGATGATTCCCTACAGAAATGTTTTAAGGCTCATATTAAAAATACTTTTTTACATTTTAATTTGTGTCATATGTGTTTTATTCCCAAAAAACATTTACAGTGTAATCATATTTTAATACATCTTCAGTAGAGTTTTATGTCACAGTTAAAGATGTTAGTAAGTTAATTATGTCTGAAATACACATTCAACCTTTGTGATTTCCAGTTTTATTTGTTAACAAGAGCTACCAACCATGTGCTGTGGAGAGTTTCTTTGGTTCTTTATGTGAGCGGTCTGGTGTCTTTCCATTGGAGTGAATTAAATTAATCTAACAAACTCATAATCCACTAAAAGGGCTAATGACTCATAACTAATAATTATACCTGCATATAGTAACTTTAAGGTAAAGTGATATTTTTCTTCTTTTTGTGTCTAAAACATAACTCAGTCAGTTTCAGGTGGTTATTCACAGGCAGCCTGCATGTAAACACTGTCAGCAGCAAGTTTAACCTGCAGTGAACTACATCACAGTGCTGCCACCTTGTGGTTCAAATATTCATCTACATGACACAGCAGAGCGTCTGCTGCACAACTCTTCAACTGTTATCAGTCAGTTATAAGTCTCAAAAGCATCGACTGTGAGGAAACACACACTGTGCATTACACTACTGTCCCAAATCCATTCAGCAGCTCCAGCTTATCCAAAATGCAGCCGCAAAGAGTTAGATCATATCACTCACTTCACTGGCTACCTGTCCATTATAAAATACATTTAAAATCTTGCTTCTGGTCTAGAAAAGCCCTACATGAAGTGGCCCCTGAATATATATCTGACATGCTTCCAATTTATCAACCAGGCAGAGCTCTCAGGTCCCAGGACAGCCTTCTTCTCCAAATTCCCACATTTAAAGGCCAGATTCACAATTTTTTAAGTGTGGCTTAAACCAGCAGTCAGGTGTCTATATGAACAGTGAAAGAGGTTTCCCTCGCTGTAATCATTCCTTCTGTTCATACTGGATATTAAAAGATCCTTCAAATGTGTTTTCAATGGAAGTGATGGAGGACAAAATCCACAGTGTGTCCACACAGTCATTTAAAAGTTGATGTGATGCTTATATTCAGCTTCAGCAGTCTGAGTTACTCATATCAAGTGGATATCTGACACATTTACAGTCTTTTTAGCATCAAATTCCCTCTTTGTGTTTCCTCGGACAGTGTTTCCCTGTTGAGCTGCAGGTGGAAGTATAGTAACAAAAAGAGGGACTTTGGCACTAAAAAGACTGTAACGTTGAAAGATATCTACTTGATTTGACTCATTTGGACGCTGAAGCTTCATATTAGCTTCAGATAAACTTTTAAATGCATTTTTTGCACAGAGGGAGGACTGTGGATTTTGTCCTCCATCACTTCCATTGTAAGTGCATTATGAAGGGATCTTCTAATGGTCAGTATGAACAGGAGGAATGATTACAGCAAGAAAAATATGTTTCACTGTTCATTTGGGCATGTTTATTTGTTGATGGCCGGGAGCTTATAAGAAGATCAACTTGTTAAGTTTTTTTTTGTGCCTTAAACTGCACAAATCAGTGAAGTAAACATGGCACATAGGAAATTGACCACTTATTTAAATGTGGTATTTTCATATTAATGCACTTTATTTTGAACATTAACAGACACCCCCCATTCAATTTCATATATTTGTATTTGGAGTGTAGAAGGAATGACATCAGCTGGGAGTATATAAGCTGTGAGGCTGCGCAGCTTTCTTCAGTTGGCAGTCAACGTATAATCAGTAAAACCACTGCGGAGCAGCAGACCCATATTTGATTTAGCTCTAATAGTGGACTTTGGACACAGTGGGCCATCAGGGACAGATCAACAAGTACACCCAACTTTATAGAGACCTCATTGGTTCTTGGTGTCCTTTGTCCGTCCCGGAGTATACAGCAAATTAAAATCAATGATTTATGACATACTTACATTTTATGGTGAAACAGATTCCAGTAATGTAGGAATAAAAGTGAAAAAAAGATTAAAACAGAAATAAAAAAGACCATTTCAATTTAAAAAATGAGTCGAGATCAAGCAGCATCAACCACATCTTGAGGCTGAAGAACCTTAAAGTGCAATACTACTGACGGTCACTACATGATCCGACTGACTCCCATCAAAAAATGTCAAATTCTCTCATGAAATACTGAGTCAATCAGTTTTTTTTAACAAGTCATTATGGTCTCAATCTTAAATTCAGGCTTTCTAATAAGTGTGCTAGTGATCATTTTGGAAATTGTTGCTCTGTTAATACAATTAGAAGACTTTTAGTAGCTTTGATGTCTACTGTGTGGGTGTTGATTGACAGTTGTGATTCACAGTTAGCTTAAAAATTGACCCTCTGGTGGCACTACAGGAAAAGTCAGTAATTAGGATGAGTTCACTAACCAAGACCACTCCTTCTAGAATATGGATTTAATGGTTTATTGGGAGTGTGATGGAAGAGCAGGGTGAAAAGGAGGAAGGATAGTTAGAGGAATGGTTGGAGAGGGAAGGATGGATGGGGGAAGGGAGAGGGTCGGGGGTGTGAGGATGCGGGGGTGAGGGTCGAGGTTGTGGGATGCGGGATGAGGGGGTAGGGGTCGAAGGGATGAGGGTCGAGGGATGGGGAGAAAGAAGAGCAGGCGGGAAAGAGGGGAAGGAGGGAGGGGATAGGAGAGTGATAGATGAAAGGAGGAGAGGCGTCGACATCGGGGAGGTAAGTGGGAACAGGGGGTTGAGACTCAGGGTGGGGGTGCTGTCTCGATGATCTGGCATCTGTACGAGGCCCCCAAAGAGACTTTAACCAGAGGGGCGAGAATGGGATCTCTTAATGTTATCCGGGTCGTGATGGATGTAGGTATGAGAGTGGGACGAGGCTGGGCATGGTGCTCCAGAAATCAATTTAATGAAGAAATTGATTCCACTGAGGTAGGTCTGTATGGTGGAAGACTTGATCTTGAGTTGAGTGTGGGAGAATGTAATGAAGCAGGAGAGGGTAAGAATGTCTGGTGAAGGGAATGGGAGTCCGTGGGAGACGTGAAAGGTTTTAAAGGAATTCCAGCCGGTGAGGTATGAAGATAGTGTTCGAGGGGCGACGCTGTTGATGATGTTGTCCCGTGAAGTGGTGACCAGTTGTTCCAGTTGCGGGTTCAGTTGTAGATTGTGGCTGAAAACGGTGGGACTGGAGTTGGAAGAGGGTTGGAGGCTGGAGCTAGTTGTCTGAATTTCTGAAACATGAAACGAGAGAGTGAATTAGCGATTGCATTTTTGTGGCCTGGAATGTGGAGTGCTCAGATGATGAACTGGTGCTGGGCTGAAACCAATGTGAGCTTGCGCACGAACTGCATGATGTCCAGATTGTGTGACCGGCCTTTGTTGAGGATGTCGACGACAGCGCTGTTGTCAGAGTGGATGGCGATGGTCTTTTTGGACCATTCATGCCCCCAAAGAATGGCAGCAATGACAATCGGGTACATTTCCAAAATGGTGGAGGAAGGGGCCAGGGAAGAGAAGTCGGGTGGCCATTCGGCAGAGAACCATCTGCCACCGTAGTAACCACCGAAGCCGACTGAAGGGGTGGCGTCGGTGTATAGCTGGATGTCATTGGCGTCTGTAACGTGGACGTTGTAAAAGAAGGAGATGCCGTTCCAGGAAGAGAGGAACTGGTGCCACACTTTTAGTTCCATCTTGCACGCATTGTCTAGCGTGACGTGGTCGTGGATGGATGGGACGGCGGTGGCTATGGAGAGAAGGTGTGACAAGAAAGATCGGCCCTGAGGGATGATGCGGGTGGCGTAGTTGAAATGGCCCAGCAGAGAGAGTAATTGACGTTTGGTGCATGTGTTGGCCATGAGAAAGTTTTGAATGAGTAGAGAAATGCGGTGGAGTTTCTCAGTAGGCAGAGATGCTTGGAGTGTAATGGAGTTGAGGGTGATGCCGAGGAATTCCAAGGATGTGCTTGGGCCTTCTGTTTTCTCTGGAGACAGGGGAACGCCGAGATCTGAAAGACGGGAAAGGGGGGCTGGAGAAAGGGCCAATCATGAAGGCGTCATCAACTTCTTTTTGCAGTAGTCTGTCAACTGTGTTGGGTTCAGACAGGGCTGATTGCAAGTTGTTGCATATGTGAGTGGACTCAGGCGTGGCCTGCAGACCCGGATGGAAACCGTAGGTGAAGCCCTGAATGAGGAAGTTGACGAACTGGGTGTCTGGATGGTTTTGTAGGGCGGTGGCTAGGGCGTTGATGTTAACGGGGGTATTGAGATGCTTACACAGCTGTTGCTTTGTCGGGTTGTGTGGGCATGCGGCTCTGGTATGGGCTCCCCCGTAGAATGAACAAGTGTGGAGGAATTTGCAGCTGGAGGAGCTGCAACCGAAGTCGTTGAAGTTATTGCAGATCATCCGTCCTCCCTGGTAGAGGACAGGTCTCCCTCTCCTGTCCATGCCTTTGGGGCGGGGGCTGAGGATGGACGGGTGATCTAAGGCAGGTTTGGGGGTGATGGATGGTGGGGGAGCTGCCAATGGCAAGTGGTATGGCATGGCTGGGCTTCACTTGTCTGTAACCGAGGCGCGGGGCAGGGGGGCGGAGAGAGTGCATGCTGCGGCGGGATGGAAAGGGGCGCCGCATATTTTGCGGTGCAGAGAAGCACGAGCTGCGAAAACTCGGCAGTAGAGCTCGTGGTCCAGTTTTCCCCAGTGCGTGCCCTGGTTGAACTGTTGGAGGCGACCGGCGGCTTGGGAGGCGAAGAGGATATGGTAGGAATAAAATCCATTGCCGCCGAAACACAAGGCCAGGTCGAGAATTAATGACAAGTAATCATCGAGCTCGGACCTGCGGCCGGGGAAGGCTGAACAAATTATGTCTCTATACAATGAGAACGCAAAAGCGAACTCGGCGACTGTGAGGTCCTTGGAGCGAGCAGGAAGTGGCTGTTTAAGTTCCAAGGGGCCGAATGAGGTGAGCAGTTCCCTGGGGATGTGAGGATTAATTGATGTAGGGTGAATGAGTTGAGCGAGATCAATGTAATTACCGGTTAGGATCTGCTGCCTGAGGGTGGGAGACACGGGGGAGGGCCGGGCGGATGCTAGGGGGCGCACTGGTGGCTGGGCGGTGGCCAGGGTGTAGCTGCTGGATGGAGGTGCGGGAGCCAGGAAAAGGCCGAGGCTGGCCGTGTGTAAGGCTGTAGGATAAGGAGGTGAAGGTGCTGTAGTACGGGTAATGCTAGAGTGCGGGTCGTGGGGAAGGGGGGGGGTAGGGGAGGGGACAGGGAGGGTGAAAAGAAGAAAGAGGGGGGAAAAGGTTGGGTGTAACTCGTGGAGCTGCTGGGGCCCGCTGTTGTTTGTGCTGTCTGACCGGCTGCCGAGGTTGGTGCGGGTGGAGGAGCAGCTGAGATGGCCGGGAAGGAAGGGGCAGTAGAGATAGGAGCCAGAGAGGTGGAAGGGATGCTGGGGTGGTGGGATGTATACGCGTGGGATGTAAGTGCGGCTGAAGAAAAAGTAGGAGGAAATGGCTGTGGAGCAGAGAGCGCCTGCATAGGGTTAGAAGCAGACTGTACTGGAGAGGCTGAGGTTGCTGAGGAGGAAGGTGTGCGTGTGGCGGAGCGATGTGCCGTGACGTCACGGACGCCGTCGCGCGCGCGACACCGGGAACCCGGAAGATCGTGGGAAGATGGACGGGAGAGAGTGCTGTCCTGCAGGGAGTTTGTGTATAATTGAAACAGTCTTGCCTTGTTGTCGGTGCGGTGGAAGGGAATGTTATTTTGGCTGAGGAAATGCTTTAAGCGAGCGACGGTCCACTCGGACATGTTTGGGGCTGAGGAGCGTTCGGTACACCGGTGGCGAGGAGAGCGCTGCGCGCGGTGGCTGCTCCTCTTGGGCGTGCTCCGGGATCTCGAGCGAGGCTGGAGTGAGCGTCGGGAATAAGTAGCTTCCTTCGGATGCCGAGTACGGGACCTTCCCCTGGAGCCGCTGGGGATCGAGGGCTCGACGATACCGTCGTTGACGGAGGATGAGGGCCGAGAGGCCGGGATGAGGGAAACTGAGGAGCGCAGGCGAGGCTGCCGGAAAGATCGGACGCCGGGTGACTCCGGGACATCGAACAAGTCCTCGTCCGAAGCGTTTAGGAGCAGTTTGAGGTCCATGATGTGAGTAAGAAAGTTTTTTAGTTTAGATGCTGGTGTGTCACAGGGTACTTGCAAGCTGAGACAAAGAGGAGAGGAGCGGATATGGTGTGTCTAAATACCCTGTGGTGCGGAAATGGGTTGCGTACAAGGCGTGGTCTTAAGCCGCCTTCGCTTTTTCTCACACTGAACCAAACAAAGCCGGCATAATGCCACCACCGAGCATGTTTTTACGTAGCATGCCGTAACAGCACAGCGTCAGCTCCCTGTCCCACTGTGCTGGCGATCCTTTACACAAACGTCAATCCAGCTCTGTGATTACCTCTGTTGTCGGCTTATTAACAGAGCTAGTTTAAAAGTGGAAAAAAACAAAAAAACAAAGGCACAGCCTCTAAATCCACTGCACCAACATCAGCAGCAATGATAATAGATGACAGAGTCTGACTCTGACAGTGAAACCCATGTATAATATGAATTCTACTCAAGTAGCCCATGACGTACGGCTGGTTGATGTGACTGACTTACTGAATAGTTAATTGTTTAATGGCTATTACTGTAGCAGTTTGCAGTGTTGTTACTGGAATTCAATTCTGTTAACGTTGTTGTTTGTAAGGTCACCGTTTACATTTACAGTTGTGAAACACTGAATTTTATTTCCTCAAATAATTTTAATAGATCTTCTACAGTTTCTGAAGAGGATGTTTTAAAAAAAGACCATAAACTAGAACATTTGAAACTGCAATGAAGTTTTCAACTGATCTATAACTAATGCATTATACATGTACGAAGGCTACTAGGAGATCAATAGAAGCCTAAATATTTAGAACTGTCTCCTGCTTTTTCTCACATATACAGATGGTATTCTATACACATACACACACATTTCTCTTTGAAACAGCAATAGTTTGCTTTTTATTGACTCATGTTGGCATAAATTGGTGATTACTGTATGCATTTTCTCATTTCACATTATGCACTAATTACTCATTTTAAAAAGTGCCCCCAAAATGTTTTTTAAATTTCCTACACTGATGATATCAATTCAAAATATACTTGCAGATCTGGTTTATATATGGTGTAGCCTCTCTGACTTTTGCTGAGTCTCATTCTTTCAATCTCACAGATCAAGTTTGAGAACATGGGAGGTGGATGCTCACAACAGTCACAAGGGTACCAAGATGAGTATGCCCTCAATTTGTACCACACTGCTTTACAGAGCTCATGCCTCCTACCTGATGTCGGCATAGATGAGTCCCTGCTGAAATTCTCTGGTATGTACTCCAGCTCTGAACTGATGAGCTAGTCAACAGTGTGCCAGGCTACGTCGACAGGCTGGGATCTAGTTTGGGAGGAATGACTTAAATCCCGAATGCTGTTGGATTTGGAGCATTGGTGATTTCCATTTTTTTAGAGATCTTCATCAACCTAAGATCACTTTCCCCATTGAGCTTAGTTCAGCTTAGACAGCTCCACCTAATTCACTTCCATTGTAAGTGCCTTATGAGGGGATCTTCTAATGGTCAGTATGAACAGGAGGAATGATTACAACAAGAAAAACAGGTTTCATTGTTCATTTGGGCATGTTTATCTTATTTGTTGATGAGCGAGAGCTTATAAGAAGATCAACTTTGAAGTAAACGTGGCACATAGGAAACTGCCGACTTATCTAAATGTGTTACTTTCATATTAATGCACTTTATTTTGAACATTAACAGACACTCTATGGGCGTAACATAAATGCTCATTAAAAGGTCAGACAGCTCACTGTGTTACTATGTGTTTAAGGCTGTTTAATGAAGAGTGACAACATTTGTCAGACTCTGATCAATACTTTGGTGATCAGTTTGTAGTTTCAGTGTTTCTGTGCAAACTGATAACTTTGGGTGGGGCTGGGGCTTATTTCTACCATTTTTAGAGGAAAAAATCCAACAGGTGTATATAGTCTCTTGTCTGTGTGGCTGATCAATACTGTTGATGAAATCTTGTATTGCCTGTAAACACTGCAGTTCAGTGTCTAGTACATTATGAGGAAACAGCAGGATTGCCAGAGTGTGCAGCAGTTAAACTGCAGGAATTATATGCTAATTTACTTGATTGTTTTCATGCTAACGTTACTTTAATGTTTTTATGTTTACATTATTTTATTGTTTTCATTTTAACATTACTTTACTATTTTCATGCTAATGTTACTTTGTTTTCATGCTAAGGTCACTTTATTATTTTCATGCTGACGTTACTTCACTGTTTTCAGGTGAATGTTTATTTTTTTATGCTAACATTAGTTGCGTGAGGGAGGCTTCTGTGTTTTTAACTCATGATGTTTACACATTCAGTTAGATTTTCTCTACTTGTAGAGCTAATTTTGTGTAGTCTATGTAAGTTTCTGAAACGCAAAGATGAGTGTTGCATACAAAGTCACCTCTAAAAAGTGATTGTAAGGGTTTTCAGCAAGTTTATTTTTTTCTAAATACTGAAAATGTCCACATATAAGCTATCACGACATTGTGGCTACATGTTTTCTGACACATCCTCGATTGTTTGTTTGTAAAAGGGAAGCCGGTCCGTTACCTCAGTGTAATATTTCACTTTTGTGTGAAAATGATGGATGTCAAAATTGGTGCTACAGGAAAAGTCAGGAGATCACCAAAGTCATTCGGATTCATTCTCTGAAACTGTAGAGAATGATATCAATTACAAAATATACTTGCAGATCTGGTTTATACATGGTGTAGCCTCTCTGACTTTTGTTGAATTAAATATTTAATTTTAACTCTAATACTGGACCTTGGACACATTGGGACATCAGGCATGGATCAACAAATACACCCAACATTACAGAGACCTCATTGGTTCCTGGTGTCCTTTGTCCTTCCCGGAGTACACAACAAATTAAAATCAATGATTTATGACATACTTATATTTTATGGTAAAAGAGATTCCAGTAATGTAAGAATAAAAGAGAAAAACAAATAAAAACAGAAATAAAAAGACAATTAAATAAAATGTAAAGAAAAAAAAAACTCAAGTAAAATCAGGATAAGTTCTAAGATGAAAGTATGTTTTTAGAAGAGATTTAAAAGATTTTTTTAATCACAAAAGACTCATTTACAAAAATTAAGGCATAGAAACAGTAAACACCTGTAAACCAACAAGATACATTAGATAAAGAGAACTGAGGATAACAAAGAGAGACATGCAAAAAGCTGATCTACAATAAATAAACTTAAACGTGTGTGTGTATGTGTGTGTGTGTGTGTTTGTGTGTGTGTGTGTGTGTTTCTAAAAACAGAAAATGGAGATCTAGCAGCATCTACCACATCTTGAGGCTGAAGAACCTTAAAGTGCAATACTACTGACAGTCACTACATGATCCGACTGATTTGCATCAACTTCTCTCATAAAATACTAAGTCAATCAGTGTTTTCAGAGTCATTATGGTCTCAATCTTTAATTCAGGCCTTCTAATAAGTGTGCTGGTGATCATTTTGGAAATTGTTGCTCCATTAATAAGATTTGAAGACTTTTAGTAGCTTTGATGTCTACCTTGTAAGTGTTGATTGACAGATGTGATTCACAGTTTACTTGAACATTGACCCTCTGGTGGCACTACAGGAAAAGTCAGGAGATCACCAAAGTCATTAGGATTCATTCTCTGTACCTGAAGAGAATAATATTAATTACAAAATATACTTGCAGATCTGGTTTATACATGGTGTAGCCTCTCTGTCTTTTGCAGATTTTAATATTTGATTTCAGCTCTAACAGTGGACCTTGGACACATTGGGACATCAGGGACGGATCAACAAATACACCCAACTTTACAGAGACCTCATTGGTTCCTGGTGTCATCATCCCGGCTACATATGACTCTGGACTTTATTGTTATACATTCTGAATTACCTGAGGTTCAGTCTGTTGGACACGTCTCGTTCTTTCAACCTCACGGATCAAGTTTGAGAACATGGGAGGTGGATGCTCACACAACCCACCAGGGTACAATGAAGCGTACGCCATTAGTTTGTATGAAACAGCTTTACAGAATACATGCCTCCTACCTGATGTCGGCATAGATAAATCCCTGATGAAATACTCTGGTCTCAACTCCAGCGCTGAACTGCAGGCGTACTCTGATGAGCTGCTCAACAGCTTACCAGGCAACGTCGAAAAGCTGGGATCTAGTTTGGGAGGAATGACTTCAATCCCAAATGCTGTTGGACTTATAGCAATGGTGATTTCCATGATTATGGAGATGGCCATCACAAGCTCCCAACAAACAAGTCCTGATACATACAGCTTGCTCCATCGTGTATTTGGTGAAGAGAAAGCCTCAGCTGTTCGGGACACGATGTCACTGTCTGTGACGCGCTGTCACACATTCATGAACAATAACCAGCGTTTGCAGGAGGAATTACGGAGACTAGAAGAGCAGCTGAGCGGCCATCTCACCACCCTCAGAAACTCCCTGCTGTATGACGATCAGATGAGCTCCAGAGGGTTCAAAATCTGGGTCAATGGAGCCTCCTTCCACGTCCAGATGTTGATCCATGAGGCACGGCTGAACGTTAAGGCTAGAAAACGTGTATCAGATTATGTTGATTCAATTAAAGCTACCATCAGTTTGTATTTGCTGGACCTTGAACGTTTGCTGGAGAAATACAAGACTTACAAGATTAGTACTACTGAGCTTGCGCCAGACCAATATTGCGTGGCAACCGGATGGGGATATGTATGCAGGCCAGCAAATTGTTATATTAGAAATACTGAGAAAACAAAATGTGAAACACTTTATGAACAATGGCCTGATTACCCCTGTGTTGGTTGTGATATAACTGAGGCTTATATAAATCATGTTTTCTCAAGATATGAACCAATCACAAGCTTGAGAAATCATTTTTCAACTACCAAGAACAACATTAACTCTCTAATCAACCAACATGATGGGTTCACTCTGCCTTCAATATTCTAAAATCACTTTTCCCATTTAGCTTAGTTTAGTTTTTGTTATTTCAGCTCATTGACCTTAAAGGACAGCTCCCCCTAATTCACTTCCATTGTAAGTGCCTTATAAAGGGATCTTCTAATGGTCAGTGTGAACAGGAGGAATGATTACAACAAGAAAAACAGGTTTCAATGTTTATTTGGGCTCCTGACTGTTGTTTTGAAATATTGTGAACTGTTCCTTTAAATATCATTACTCATGCACGTACAACACAGCGATTCACAAGAAATAATGTGAAGGAAAATATTGTACAAAATTTTAACTTCATCTGTTAGTTTGTTGTTAATTATTTGTGAACTGACTGATCAAGTGAGAGGATTTCTCATTAATTCATTTTAAAAGGAAGAATTGACTGAAAGTGTCATTTAAAAGATTTCATGGAAGCTTTGTTAATTTACTTAATTCTCATTTACATGTTTGATCTGTTTTTGAATTGTCTGTATTGATGATATAGGACTGTGTCAGTTATGTGATTGTGATTGTTTTGCTTTGCTGTTTGTGATGGATGTTATCAAATGATGATGTTTTACAGAATGATGATTCCCTACAGAAATGTTTTAAGGCTCACATTAAAAATACTTTTTTACATTTTAATTTGTGTCATATGTGTTTTTTCCCCAAAAAACATTTACAGTGTAATCATATTTTAATACATCTTCAGTAGAGTTTTATGTCACAGTTAAAGATGTCAGTAAGTTAATCATGTCTGAAATACACATTCAACCTTTGTGATTTACAGTTTTATTTGTTAACAAGAGGGATTGTGTTTAAAGACATTGACCTGGGTGAATTTATATCATTTAAATATCTCACTCTTGAGCTCAAAGCAGATTTATCAGCACTCACCATTACAGTATATTAACCAAATAACCAAATTATTAATCACTATTTCTACAGGTATTCTCAGAGCTGATCTCACTTGGTATCACCAGATATGATTGGTTAACCATGAATAGAGACTTGAATATTCATATTGATAAAAAGAATGACTCCAAAGCTGTGGAGCTTATAAATTTATTGGACAGCTTTGAACTCACCCAACATGTAAATGAAGCCACTCATCAGCATGGTAACACTTAGTTATAACAACAGGGTTAAACATTGATAATGTTTCAGTTTTTGAATTACATATTTCTGACCATCATTGTTTGCTTTTGATACCAACATAATCTTAAGAAAGGCTAAAAGGGGATTTTTGGTTCAAAAGAGATTCTTAGATGGCGAGGCTGAAGTAAACTTCTCTAATATTACGATATTATTTTAGCCACACAGTGATGATTACTCTTTAAATGACATGGTTGAAAATTTCAACAATACCTTGTCATCTGCTTTAAATACTGTTGCTTAAAAAGAAGTCAACTGACAGAATCTCCCCATGGCTAAACAATAACAGCGTTAATGAAATCAAGAGAATCTGTCGGGCAGCTGAAAGAAAATGGAGAAAAACTAGGCTGACAGTTAACTGTAATATATACAAAGAAGCCATGACTGCCTGTAACAAAGCAATACATCTGGGAAGAAATGATTATTTTTCCAAGCTATTCAACACTGCCCCCCTTTTTCATATTCATAATTTCTCTGGTTTTGTTAGTTTTACTTGTCTTTGAGAAGTATTCCACCAAATATAAAACGTGAGATGACCCTGAAGCTAGGCTGAAATACAAAGTAAGTAACAGCGGGACCAGTGAGCCTTGTGAAATGTTCAAAATGCTTAATTACAAAATGTACTTGCAGATCTGTTTTTTACATGTTATTGCCTCTCTGTCTTTTGTTGAGGTAAATATTTGATTTTAGCTCTAATAGTGGACCTTGGACATCAGGGACAGATCAACAAACACGCCCCAACTTTCCAGAGACCCTGTTGGTTCCTGGTGTCATCTCCCTGCTATATCTGAAGCAGATGACTCTGGACTTTATACATTCTGAATTCTGAGATTCTACATTCTGAGATTTGAACTTTTGTTTGCGCCTTGTGAATCTCTCTCTCTCGTTTTTTAAGCCTCACAGATCGAGTGTTAAAACATGGGATCTGGACCCTCACAAGAAGATTATGATAGGATGTCTCTGGAGTTTTATGATACTGCTTCAGTGTACACATGCATCCTACCTGATGTCGGCATAGATAAATCCCTCCTGAAATACTCTGGCATGAACTCCAGCGCTGTATTGGAGGCCTACTCTGATAAGCTGGTCGACAGTGTACCAGGCTTCATCGAAAGTCTGGGATCTAGTTTGGGAGCACTGAATTCAATCCCAAATGCTGTTGGACTTGGAGCATTTCTGATTTCCATGATTATGGAGATCTGCATCAAAGGCTCCACACAAACAAGTGATGAGTCATCCGGCTTGCTCCGACGTGTATTTGGTGAAGAGAAAGCCTCAGCTGTTCGGGACACAATGTCAGAGTATCTGAAGCGTCATCACACATTCCTTAAAAATGAACAGCGTTTGCAGGAGGAAATACGAAGACTAGAGGCGCAGCTTAGCGGCCATCTCACCACCCTCCGAAACTCCCTGCTGTACGACAGACAGATGAGCTCCAGAGGGTTCAAAATCTGGGTCAATGGAGCCTACTTCCACCTCCTGATGATAATCCATGAGGCACGACTGAACGTTCAGGCTGGAAAACGTGAATCAGACTATGTTGATTCAATTAAAGTTACCATCGGTTGGTATTTGCGGGATCTTGATAACTTGCTAGAGAAATACAAGACTTACCTGACCAGTATTACTTCGATCTACATTATCAGGTGTTATTCCCCCGAATGTGCCATAGTGATTTCCCCATCTTGTGATCTTAAAAATAATGAGGCAACGTGTCGAATAGGAATTCGCTCACAGAGCGGTTGTTCAGATTCTGAGGTGATTGAGGGTTATATTAAAAATGTTTTTTCAAGATATGAACCAATCACAAGCTTGAGAAACCATTTTTCAAATATGAAGAACAACATTAACTCTCTAATCAACCAACATGATCCATTTATTCTGCCATCATTAACCTAAGATCACTTTCCCCGTTTAGCTTTGTTTAGTTTAGAGAGACTTTGGCACTAAAAAGACTGTAACGTTGAAAGATATCTACTTGATTTGACTCATTTGGATGCTGAAGCTTCATATTAGCTTTTACACAGAAGGAGGACTGTGGATTTTGTCCATTACCACTTATATTGAAAGTGCATTATGAAGGGATCTTCTAATGGTCAGTATGAACAGGAGGAATGATTAAAGCAAGAAAAACAGGTTTCACTGTTCATTGGGGCTCCTGATTGTTGTTTTGAGAAAGACTTGAAAAATTGTGAACTTGTCCTTTAAGTATCACTACTCATGCACACATAACAAAGTAATGGACAAGAAATAATGTGAAGGAAAATATTGTACAAAATTTTAACTTCATCTGTTAGTTTGTTGTTAATTATTTGTGAACTGACTGATCAAGTGAGAGGATTTCTCATTAATTCATTTTAAAAGGAAGAATTGACTGAAAGTGTCATTTAAAAGATTTCATGGAAGCTTTGTTAATTTGATTTATTCTCATTGACATGTTTGATCTGTTTTTGAATTGTCTGTATTGATGATATAGGACTGTGTCAGTAATGTGATTGTGATTGTTTTGCTTTGCTGTTTGTGATGGATGTTATCAAATGATGATGTTTTACAGAATGATGATTCCCTACAGAAATGTTTTAAGGCTCATATTAAAAATACTATTAATTTTAATTTGTGTCATATGTGTTTTATTCCCAAAAAAACATTTACAGTGTAATCATATTTTAATACATCTTCAGTAGAGTTTTATGTCACAGTTAAAGATGTCAGTAAGTTAATCATGTCTGAAATACACATTCAACCTTTGTGATTTACAGTTTTATTTGTTAACAAGAGCTACCAACCATGTGCTGTGGAGAGTTTCTTTGGTTCTTTATGTGAGTGGTCTGGTGTCTTTCCATTGGAGTAAATTAAATTAATCTAACAAACTCATAATCCACTAAAAGGGCTAATGACTCATAACTAACTAATAATACCTGCATATAGTAACTTTATGATAAAGAGATATCTTTTCTTCTTTTGCTACATAAAACATAACTCAGTCAGTTTCAGGTGGTTATTCACAGACAGCCTTCATGGAAACACTATCGACAGCAAGTTTAAACTGCAGTGAACTACATCACAGTGCTGCCACCTTGTGGTTCAAATATTCATCTACATGACACAGCAGAGCGTCTGCTGCACAACTCTTCAACTGTTATCAGTCAGTTATAAGTCTCAAAAGCATCGACTGTGAGGAAACACACACTGTGCATTAAAATACATTTAAAACATTGTTGTCTGGTCTAGAAAAGCCCTACATGAAGTGGCCCCTCAATATATATCTGACATGCTTCCATTTTATCAACCAGGCAGAGCTCTCAGGTCCCAGGACAGCCTTTCTCTCTAAAGTCCTACAGTTAAAGGAAAGATTCACAATTTTTTCACCAGGAGTTAGGTGTCGATATGAACAGTGAAAGAGGTTTTCCTCGCTGTAATCATTCCTCTTATTCATACTGGCTGTTAAAAGATCTCCTTCAAATGTGCTTTCAATGTAAGTGATGGACGCCAAAATCCACAGTGTGTCCACACAGTCATTAAAAGTTGATGTGAAGCTTTTATGAGGCTTCAGGAGTCTGAGTTCAATGGTGTTAATGTTGTTGATAATTAACACACATAGAACAGAAATTCACTGATTGGCGGTATCTTATTGCTGCTGTAACAGTATTGAACACTTTCATTCAGTGTTTTTCTCCGCATTCTGTGGACTTGTGAGTACATTGGGTTTACACAAGCTAATTGGATTTAATTCAATGGTGCACAAATCAAAACTAAGGTACCTAGATTAAATGCTTAGATTATATACTAATTAGATACTTAGATTAAGACTAGATTAAGTGGCCTAATAACTCAGAACATGGTAAAACGGCCACTATACAAAGTCTTTTGGTTTCTCGGCCATTTTGCAAGTTCCATACGAAAAAAAGGCAGTATTTAAGCCTGTATGCTGCTCATACACAAACAAAAAACTGTCTTCACCTCAGACCAGATATCGAATCAAAGTCCTTACCCACAATCCTCCCTGCTCACTGGCAGACAGTGTGTGAATAAACACCATCTGAGAAGAGCAGGGAGCCAACAGCCCAACATCCATCTCTGCTCTCACATCTTTATATTATCTATCATAAGAAGCGTTCTGGCTGTGTCTTCACTCCTTCTCTGCCCTCTCCACCTCTTCTTCCTCTCTTCCTCACATTAGATAGTCAGCTGTCCACCTTCGCAACACTTCATTCCCACTCTGCGTCATCTGTCAGCTCAATAATCCAGTCTGTCGGCCAGCTTCTCACGCTTTCGTCATGTCTTTGTCCCCCCCTCCTCACCTTTCCTGTATTACAGCTTATTTTTTTTAACTTGTTTAAACCTCTGTCCTCGCCTCTCCTCATGCGTCTGTCCTTCAGCGCTCCATCCCTGTTTTTATTCTCTCATTCTCTTTCAATCTTCCTGTTCTCTCCAGCCAGTCAGATAGCCAATTCTCACCACCCACTCCCTCCTGTTCAGTTATAACAGCTTCTAATTTCTGTGTTGTGACCCACTTTTTAGCAGCTGACATGTTCTGTTCTGGTCCAGTTTTGGGACTCCTTCTGCTCCGTAGCCTTCAGTGTTAGCAGACATTTACCAACACTCGGGATGTGATGTAACGATCGAGTGAATGAGTATCCAACAAACATACGTACCAAACTTATCAGAGCAACACATACAGTTTAAACAACTACAAAGAATGCAAAAGCACAAATAATAATAATAATAATAATGATAATAATGTCTGGTTGGAAGGATCATCTAGAGCAAATCTATGAATCTATAAATTTGTCTGCTTCTAGTTTCCTCATGAGACTTTCCTCCCAAAAAAAACAACAGTATCAGTTCTTTCAACAACTGCCCCACAACAAAATATGTTTGCGTTCACATGACAGCGCTCTCTAGTGGCAGAAGTGATTATGATGGAGGGAAAAGAGGAAATCAGGTGATGGTATTATTGAGCAACAAAGACCAAGTAGGGAGGAGGTTAGGGTGGATGGATGGATGAACAAAAACGTCACTTTAACATGAGAGATCTTGGACCGCAGCAGGCAGCTGTTTTCAGAGAAAAAGTTCTAAAAAGCCACTGTACACTACCTGCTCAGCACCAAACGGCAAATAGATAGTTAACTGTAGACTAGCTGGTGAACATAGTGGAACATTTAGCTGATAAAGAGCCAGATATTTCCCTCAGGATTTGCTAGAGAGCAAAAACAGAAGCTAAAAGAGAGTGAATATTGGACTCACATTCACCAGGTGGACAGAAACACGACTCCAAATGAATGATAATGTTGCTCCGTAACTGCTGGATGTGGAAATAATCAACTGTTTGCTAACAAGTTCAACATATCAACTTAAAAGCTGATGGATGTGATGATGATGAAGCTGATGATATGTCAGTGTTTGCGTAAAGAAGTACTTATTTTAACCCAAACCACAATCTTTCCCTAAACTTTACCAAACCTTGGCACATCATAAAAACCTTTCAGGTGGTAATGTGTGACGGTTTTGTAAGGCACAGAAAAATGATGTGGTCCTGCTGATAGGGGCGTCAAATCAGAAAACGCTTGTTTGAGTTGCTCTGGAGTTCATGGACCACCGTCTTTCGTTTAATTTGGAGGACTTGAAGATTCGTTCTGTTCATTCCTCCCATCCTGCTGTCTCTTCTTCTTTTTCCTCTTTCCTCTGTGGAAGCAGGTGACAGAAAATGTCCCTGGAATGACATAAACAGCGACTTCTCACTCATCTGAGCCATTTGTGATTCTATATTTGTAAAACTCTGTCGATTTGATTATAAGGTTTAGACTGGCAGAGTGCTTGTCGACAGGTCTGTCATTATATTGATTTCCTGCTTCAGCAGCTACAGAGCATTTTAAGTAAAGGGCAATTATAGAACATGTGGTGTACTGTGATCTCTCTGAATGATTAATACTTTCCCCCTATATCCCTCTTTCTCTCACTCTTCAGGTAGTTCTCCCTCTGTTTCACACACATGCACACACTATCACAAGTAAATACACACTCAAATACATGATTAGCACATACAGTGCTGCTTGAAAGTTGGTGAACCCTATAGAATTTTCTCTGTTTTTTCATGAATATGACTCAAAACGTGATCAGATTTTTACACAAGTCCTAAAACTAGATAAGGGGATCTCAATTAAATAAATCAATTCATTTATTTACTGAGGAAAATTATCCAATCTTACATATTTATGTGAGGCAAAAGAATGTTAAACCTTGCTTTCAGTAACTGGTGTGACCCCCTTTTGCAACAATAACTTCAACCAGACATTTCCGATAAGTGTTTATCAGCCCTGGACATCGGCTTGGAGGAATTTTGGCCCGTTCCTCCTTACAGAACAGTCCCAACTCAGGGATGTTGGTGGGCTTCTTTGCATGAACTGCCCGCTTGCGGTTCTTCCACAGCATTTCTATAGGATTAAGGTCAAGACTTTGACTTGGCCATTCTAAAACATTATCTTTCTTCTGCTTTAACCATTCTTTGTTAGAGTGACTTGTGTGTTTAGGGTTGTTGTCTTACTGCATGTCCCACTTTCTGTTGAGCTTCAGTTCACAGATGGATACCTTGACATTTTCCTGTAGAATTTGCTCAGAACTCATAGCTCCATCAATGATTGCAAGCTGTCCTGGTTCAGAGGCAGCAAAGCAGCCCAAACCATGATACTGCCACCATGTTTCACAGATGGGTTAAGGTTCTTATGCTGGAATGCAGTGTTTGCTCATCGCCAAACATAATGCTTCCCATTCAAGCTGAAAAGTTTGATTTTGGTCTCATCCATCCACAGAACATTTTTTCCAATCGCCTTCTGACATATCCACGTGGATTGTAGCAGCAATGTTCTTGCAAGTCTGCCATGAACACCATTGATGTTCAATGTTCTCTTGATGATGGACTCATGAACATTGACTGTAGCCGCTGTGCAAGAGGCCTTTATTTTCCTAGACGGTACCCTGGGGTCCCTTGTGGCCTCCCAGACTATTACACGCCTGCTCTTGGCATGATTTTTGTTGTTCGACCACTTCTGGGGAGGGTAACAATGGTGTTGGATGTCTTCCATTTGTATGCAGTCTGCCTGACAGTCGACTGGTGGAGTTCAAACTCTTTAGAAATGGTTTTGTAACCCTTTCCAGCCTGGTGACCATCAACAATTCTTCTTCTAAGGTCCTCAGAAATCTCCCTTGTTCGAGCCATGACACACCTCCACAAACCTGTGTTGTGAAGCTCAGACTTTGATAGTGAAGACCCAGATTTCTCTTTTTTAAATAAGGCAGGGACCCCATGAATCAGACTTGATTGTCATCCTATTGATTGAAACAACCAACTCTAATTTCCCCTTCAAATGAATTGATAATCCTAGAGGTTCACATACATTTGCCACACACAAATATGTAACATTGAATAATTTCCCTCAATAAATAAATAAACATGTAAGGTTTTTGTCTCATTTGTTTAATTGGTGTCTTTTTATCTAGTTTTAGTACTTGCATGGAAATCAGGAGGACAGACTACACATGCACACACAGGAGACTCACATCTCACCATTCATGTACATGGGAGAAGAGACAAGAAAAGACATTAGTCATAGAGGAGAGAGACGAGGGTAAAGACATGAGGTGAGGCTGAACTCCTGTAGGATAGGAAACCAGATCCAGAACCTCAGGAAATGGCACCGACAGCCAGGGAAGCAGAGCGGTTCCATGATGGATGCTGGTCCAGAAAGAGATGTCTGAGAGACAAGAGAGGACAAGAGGAGAAAACAGGGAGAGAGAGGGAGAGAGGAGTGCACAGCTCAGACTCTCATGTACTCGTGGAACAAAAAACAGGGAGAGATGTAATGGTTATCATAGCAGCTACAATAATCAATAATCTCGTCAGCAGGACAGCATTTAGTAAATTCATTGAGACAGAAACTGACCCAGGTCCCGCCCCTGCCTGCCTGCTGGGATGGGAGTCAGCACCTCCAAATCTGGGGACAATGCCAGTAGTAAGTGAGAGAGAAAAGTGAGTGGGAGTGAGCTGCTGCCCCAAGTGAAGGAGTTCAAGTATCTCGGGGTCTTGTTCACGAGTGAGGGTAAGATGTAGCGTGAGGTTGACAGGCGGATTGGTACAACATCAGCAATAATGCGGGCGTTGTGCTGGGCTGCTGTGGTGAATAAAGAGCTGAGCCAGAAGGCAAAGCTCTCAATTTACCAATCAGTCTATGTTCCAACCCTCACCTATGGTCATGAGCTTTGGGTGTGACTGAAAGAATGAGATTGCGGATACAAGTGGCCTAAAGGAGTTTCCCCTGGAGAGTGTCTGGGCTCCGCCTTAGAGATAGGGTGAGGAGCTCGGACATCCAGGGGGAGCTCAGAGTAGAGCCGCTGCTCCTTCACATCAAAAGGAGCCAGCTGAGGTGGTTTGGGCACCTGGCTAGGATGCCTCCTGGATGGGCAGACCCAGAACATGCTGGAGACATTAAATATCTCTCCTGGCCTGGGAATCCCAGGAGGAGCTGGAGGGCGCTGCGGGGGAGAAGGATGTCTGGGTTTCCTTACTCAGTCTGATGCCTCCATCCTGGATAAACAGCGGAAAATGGATGGAATGGATGGATGGATGGAGAAAATGACACACTGTGCAGTATGAGGTAATGAAGTACTCAATTTAAGGCAACTAATTGTAGGTTAAGGGAAAAAGATGAGTTTTAACACAGGAGCCCTGCATTTTGAGAGCCAAGAGCTTGCGACGGAATATAAGGGTTAAGGAGATGAGGCAGGCATGATGGGGCCCATTTAGGATTTTATAAGTCATCAGAAGCACCTTAAAGTCTGATCTAACATGGATAAGAAGCCAATGAAGGGAGGCTAGAATTGGTGTAATATAGTCAAATTGTCTTGTTTTTAGTTAAGATTCTAGCTACAGCATTTTGAACCATCTGAAGATTTTTAGGACTATAGCACATGGCAGACCTGAAAACAGAACATTACAGTAATCAAGTCTGGATGTAACAAATGCATATATTAGAGCCTCTGTGTCAGCCATGGACAGGGACGACCGAATTTTAGCTATGTTACGTAAGTGGAAAAAGGCAGTCTTGGTGATTTCCTTAATGTGCTTATAAAGGAGAGGATGGGATCAAACGTAACACCAAGATTCTAGGATTCCACACTTTTGTGAAATAGTTGTCGAGTGTCACTGTTACTTGATCAAACTGGTTTTATGTCTATCAGGGCCAATAACCAGCTCTGTTTTATCCGCATTTAGAAGCAGGAAATATAGTGATTACAATTTTTCACAACAGCCAAGCTGGCCTCTAATTTAGTAATTTGAGTATGATCATCAGCCTTTATAGGTACATACATCTGAGTATCATCTGCATAGCAACAAAAATTTATGCCATGACTTTGTATAATTTGGCCAAAAGATATAAAGAAAGAAAAGCAGAGGGCCAAGAACCGAACCCTGAGGTACGCCATATTAAACTTCAGAGAATTTGGATGTAATATTATTATAGCAGAAACACTGTGTGCTTTCAGGTACTTAGGTTTAAGCTAAGAGAGAGCGTGGCCAGAGACACCAAAATTACAATTTAGTCTGTCTAATAGTATACAGTGATCAATGGTGTCAAAGGCTGCACTGAGATCCAGTAATAGAAGCACAGAGGTGGAATCTGAATGCATCATTTACCATCTAGTTAGAGCAGTTTCAGTGGAGTGACGGGCCCTGAAGGCCGACTGAAAAGGTTCATACAGATAATTTTCTGTTATATGGGTCAAAAGTTGTTGAGACCTAACTCTCTCTAGTAGGCCACTTTACAAAAGAATGGAAGATTAGAGACTGGTCGGTGGTTGTTAAGAGAACCTGGATTGAGGTGCAGTTTCTTAAATAGAGTTTTAATCACAGCTGACTAAAGCTTCTAGGGACAATTCCAGTAGTAAGTGATAAATTAACAATATCTAGCATTGTAGCTCCCAGGAAAGACCACTACTACTTTACTGTGAAGTCCATTCTCAGTTTATGTGCATGACGGCTTCAAGTTTCCACATCATACTGGACCATGATTGGCTCCAAGCTAGTTGTGATGTCACAAATCTTGTGTTTTGTGAAATGTCGTTGTGTTTTGTGAAATGTCGTGTTTTCTGAAATGTTGTTGTGTTTTGCACCTCAGGGCCACTGTCATATTGGCTGTTGCACGGGGCAGATATGAGAGTATGGCTGAATCCAAATGTCTGGACTTCACCGCACTCGCAGAGTTGTGGACTTTGCAGGCGCGTTCCTGGGAAGTCTGTGAGTGCTGAGGGTGTCCAAACCCACAATTCATCAAGTCCACAAGGGACCTCCAGTGGACTTTCTGCAGACTTCCAGAGAGTCTGCTCAGGTTGCAGACTTCACCAGACTTTGCGTAGAAAATGACTCATAATCCTGCAGCAACAGGCTATAAAGTGACGATGTAAAGAATACTACTAATTATTATTATTAACAATAAAAAAACAATAATTATCATGATAATAATTGTAATAATAAGCTGTGTGAAATATTAACTTTTGATGACTTTTTCACTTTTGTTGTGTACTGAGGTATAATGTACACACAGAATAACATTCCCATAGGCTTAATAACATGAATTTGTTTATCATAATGTGCTAAAGAAGACGGGCAAAGGTTGTTTTTGTCCGTCTAATATGTGAAAGTCCTCAGTTTAGAATTTAATTAATGAATATAATATCAGCAGTGTTTAGCAGCTCACGTAAAGGAAAAATCTCACTGATCATTCTGACCAGATGTGCCAGAACATATCGGAACCGTTAAGAAACGTTCAGAAAAACACTTTGAAATGAGTTACAGGGTCAGAAATTTCAATCTCTTTATCTCTGTGGAAGCGCTTGGGCTCTTCAGTCCCGTCTCAGAGCGCATTTTTATCCCCTTGAGGCCCAGCGCCCTCGCAGACTTAACGCGATGACGGTGAACACGTCACGGTACGTACGACTGAAGTCCGCGAGGGCTCAGTCCGCAGGTCCGGTGGGTGGACATTAGGATTCAGCCTGTGAGAGATGTGTGTCTCTGCATCTGTAGCGCTCTTGGTGTTGGCGAAGCGCTACTGCAGCAGCATCCATCACATGTCTTCCCTCTCTCTCTCTCTCTCTCTCTCTCTCTCTCTCTCTCTCTCTCTCTCTCTCTCTCTCTCTCTCTCTCTGTGTCCGTCCCTCCCCCTTCTCCCCCTCAATGATACCCGAGCGGACCAACCTGCATCCGCGCTTTATTGTAACCAGGCTTCCCCAGCTGTACCTATATGAGCCTGCGCAATGAGCCCTCGTCAAGTGTAGGAAACCAATAGCGCGTCTGCACAAGTGAGAGACAACACACACACACACAGAGTGAGAACAGACGTGATGAAGCAGGAGCACACGGACTGTTTCCTCCGGTAAACAAGCGGAGCAGGAGCCTGGAAATCACCGGCGGAGAGCGGAGGGGGGGATTTTGGGGACACAGCCATGGCGACGGGAGGAGGAGGAGGAAGAGTGAAGCGGAGGAGGAAAGCGGGGCTCCCTGGATTGTGCTGGAAAACCTGCTACTTTCCCATTTTGTTCTGGGTCGTTTCCGTCTGCGGAGAGGAGAATACGTTCATTGTGGAGGTAAAATCCAAACACAAACACGGTTATTTAGATGAAAGTGGGAATTTCAGGTGTTTTTTTTTTTTTGTTTAATCTCCACCCTGATGTTGGCTGAATGCACAGGAATGAACATCAGCTCCGTTTTACTCCATCACTTCAATTCCGTTCCGTCTTACGCACGCAGGTTGGAGCGGAGTCGTGCGCTCCTCGGGATGTTTTTATGAGCGTTTCCACCTCTTTACCGCCGTTCCTCTCTCTCATCCAGCCTGCCTCTGCCACGAAAGTGATACCCACCCTTCCTGTAAGGAGGGACAGGGAAATAAAAGATTCAGGAGTCAGTGAAATGAATAAGTTAAAGCAGATCAACTAGAGAGCAGCGCTGTTATCTGCCTGCTTTGAGAATCCTCGCTGTGATCTTTTTGTTTTCCAGCTGCCGTTCAGCTGAATTGACTAATTACAAACAAAGGTGGCTTAATTGCTCATCAGGTTTAATTGTTTTCGTTCGTTCATGGGCTCCCTTTCGGTCGCTGTGAGAGCTCTAGAATCGTAAATGTGCATAATTTGCTCCTCAGCTGTTTGGGCTTTTTGGCGGAGGAGTCTAAAATGGTGAGATGCAGAGAACTGTGTCAAACAAACACCATAGTCCCTCATAACACACGTTGTATGACGGATTTACAGCCCGCTATTCATGCTTGTTCATGGGAGATTGGGGTTATTAATCCCACGTCTCTTGTGCGCAACTGGACACGCACAATGGACAGGGAGGGTTTTTGATTGTGTTATATTTCTGGTGACTGTAGAAGTTTCTCTGTAATGAGCTCTCAGCCCATATTGTCAATAAATACCCATCAGCATGCAGAGAGCATTAAAATGAACCTGAATGAATGTGCTGCTTTCATGTCTGCTGAACAAAGCATCTCCAGATCCCCCCCCCCCCCCTCTCTCTCTGCCTCCACTCAGTCCAAATATAGCCTTCCTCCATAATTTATGGAAATGGCAGGGAGTTGGAGGAGAGAAGAAGAAGAGAGATGGGAGAGGTGCAGACAGAGATGTTTCTTAAAACTCTTTTGCAAATGACGGCCAGTCGTTGTACCTGATGTGTCTTGAAAGCAGGTTGCTGTCACACAAAACCAGATGCAAAGAGAAAGTTGATAATGAAACTGTGAAGGTTTGATGATGAAATGATGCTCCCAGTGTCTTCTCAGCCTCAGCAGGTCTTTGTCCACATGTGTGATGAGATGCGTTGTTCTTCGGTGCTGAGCATGCATGCTACCCTGTTTTTAGGAAATTTGGGTCATGCATTATGAAATGGGATGTTTGCAGCACCTCTCAGCTCTGGCAGACGTTTTTATTTTGCGATGTTTGTGTTGCTAGTGACACTTTCATTCAGACAAAGGAAGCGCCTGTGGCTGTGCAGAGCGTGGCTGCTAACAGACGGGGTATATGTCATGGTGCTGTGCACAGGATGAGATGTTTTCCCTGTGAAATCATAATCCTCCCGTGCTATTGTTGTTACATGTCATGCTAATGTGACCGCACACAAATGTACGGTACAGTATGAGCCACAATTCAAGGTTTGATTACAGAAGAGCTGCTGTGAAAAATGCGCTGCCCCAAATCCTTTAGTCAATATTTCAGCCAATTTGTGTGAAAATGTCTGTGGATGAAACAGAAGAACTCACATTATGCTTTGCTTGCATGCCAGTGATCAACTCATAAGAGAATTAGAAGACATTTTAACATCTCATATAGTATGCAAACATAAATATAGTCAGCATGGCATCTTGAATTGAATGTTTTCTGTGAGCATCTATTCATATGTCGTGATCAGCTTATGTGCATTGGATTAGTGTGTTTTTACATATTTATTTGCATTATGTCTGTGTGCAAAGTGCAATAAAATGACAGATGTTGCTCCTTCCTCATATATTTCCATCTCTTCAAATCTGTTTTAAGAAAACAGTAACCTCCAAAGATCAATATATTGAAATATTTTCATTTCATAAGAGCAGGGATTATCATTTTTTCCTCCATATTTCCTCTTGAAGATGTTCTCGTGTAATGTTTTTAAGAAGGTTTCTCTTGTGAAGTCACAGCCAGCCAATCGAAACGCGCTCATCCTCGGATTTTCACAGCATCGAGGTTTCTTTGTGTCCATGTGGAGCCACTGTGTTAAGTAACTGCATGAACAAAGCTTCAGTCCCACAACAAAGACGTGGCAGTGTTGGAAACGTATCTCAGATTGTGATTTCTCCTGCTTTACTGTAGATCTTAATTGACATTAATTATTAAATGCATCCCCCTTTTTATTTGTATAATTGGAAAAGGTTTGGTATACAGATTGTCTGCCAGCTGCCTGCCTTGTTGTGTTTGAAAAAAGCTCAACCATGCTAGACTTTAAAGATCAGAGATGCTGTAAACATTGCTGTGAAGTTGTGTTTGGTGGTTGACAGGCTGAATGTGTCTGTGTGTTTAACCTTGTCTCTGAAATGATTATGAGCGCACATGCTGAGATCTTTTTATGACAACTCTGCAGAGGAGATGGGGTTGTAACTTTGGTCGCAGGGGTCATGTCTGTGTGTGGCGTGATGTTTTCTGTGAAGCTGCATGAAAACATGTTTTGATCACGTCTCAACTGTCATTACTGTATTTATTTGCTTCACTTGGTGGTGCACATCATGTTAAAGTTTGAAATAAGCTATGATCCTGGGATGTAATGAGCGATTTAACTATAGTTCTCAGAGGAAACTTCTTCTCTGCTTTGAGGTTCTTGTAATGTCTGCAGAGCTGCATGTATTGACTGTTTCAAACACATCTGTCCCATGTCACATGTGTTTAAGTCAGACACCGACACGCCCCTCCAGCTTCCGTCAATCAAACACAGACACCAACACGCCCCTCCAGCTTCTGTCAATCAAACACAGACACGCCCCCTCCAGCTTCTGTCAATCAAACTCAGACACTGACACGCCCCTCCAGCTTCTGTCAATCAAACACCGACACGCCCCTCCAGCTTCTGTCAATCAAACACAGTCACCGACACACTCCCTCCAGCTTCTGTCAATCAAACACAGACATGCCCCCTCCAGCTTCTGTCAATCAAACACAGACACGCCCCCTCCAGCTTCTGTCAATCAAACACAGACACCGACACACTCCCTCCAGCTTCTGTCAATCAAACACAGACACCGACACGCCCCTCCAGCTTCTGTCAATCAAACACAGACACCGACACGCCCCTCCAGCTTCAGTCAATCAAACACTGACACGCCCCTCCAGCTTCTGTCAATCAAACTCAGACACCGACACGCCCCTCCAGCTTCTGTCAATCAAACTCAGACACCGACATGCCCCCTCCAGCTTCTGTCAATCAAACTCAGACACTGACACACCCCTCCAGCTGGCTGAGGCTAAAAGGAACATTTCTGAACTGAAAAACATGTTGCAGTGAGAGATGATTAAATGTTTCAGTTGGACTTTGAAAGGTTTAGTATAAGAAAATCTGACATTTGGTATCAGCACTAAGGCTGTGATGGTATGGATTTTTTCTTATTGCTGTAAAAAGCAATGTATCTCCATGTTTTGGTGGGGTTTTTTTGTTGACATGCAATGAGATCATCTCAATTTAATAATAATAATAATAAACTTTATTTATTTAGTACCTCACATACAGGGGGTGTAGCTCAAAGTGAAGAAACAAAAGAATAAATAAAAACAGGCAAATTAAACAGGTACAAATGCTGCACGATAAAACCAAACAATCACATGAATAACAAACAAAAAGAAGCAGCAAAAAGCAGGAGCAATAGAATATGTGAAAGATAAAAAAATAAAACAAAAGAAGGCATAAGAACATTAAAACATGTAAAGGATAAGAATAAAACAAAGGAAGAGTGACAACTAAAAGCAATGTTGAATAAATAAGTTTTAAATTGTGTTTAAAGATATTCATGTTGCATCTCTTATATCCTTGGGCAGGGAATTCCATAGTTTTGGTGCATAGTTATAAAAGCTGCTGATTTTCTTATTTGTTTGATAGTTTTAACAGTAGTAGAGGATCTAAGAGGTCATGAAGGATTATAAAATGACAAAGAATTAGTAATGTAGACTGGTCCCAAACCATTAAGAGCCTTGTGAATAAGTAAAAGAACTTTAAAATCAATCCCAAAAGACTGTGGGAGCCAGTCCAGGTTAGCTAAAACTGGGGTGATACGTTCTCTCTTTCTTGTTCTAGTTGAAATCCTGGTAGCAGAGTTCTGAATTAATTGTAGTTTATCAATGGATTGTTTTTGAAGACCAGTGAAAAGAGCATTACAGTAGTCTAATCTACTTGAAATAAACACATGAACAAGTTTTTCATCATCTTGTTGGGATAGAAACAGTTGTACCTTTGCAATATTTCTTAAATGAGAGAAAACTGCTTTGGTCACTTTCTTTATGTGGGATTTAAAGTTTCTGTCTGAGTCTAGGATAACGTCGAGGCTCGTGACTTCTGATTTAACTTGTGGGGCCAAACTGCCGAGTTTGGCGAGAACTAGCTCTCTTTTTGTTTGTGGACCAACTAATAAAATTTCTGTTTTGACACCATTCAACTTAAGAACGTTGGTCTGCATCCACTTGTTTACTGCAGCCAGACCAGTTGTTAAATGGAAAAGGGTTTTGTCACCACTGTGTGTCATCAGCATAGCTGTGGAAACTAAGCTTATGTTCTCTGGTAAGAAAGCATGTACAATGAAAAAAGCAGAGGACCGAGGCAGCTTCCCTGAGGAACACCAAAAGGTATTTCCCTGATACAGGATCTCCCATCGTGACAAAAAACTTTCTCCCTGATATGTAAGAGCAGAACCAATTTAAAATACTCCCAGAGAGGACAACCCAGTTCTCAAGGTGCTCAATAAGAATACTGTGATCAGTGGTATCAAAGCAGCACTTATATCTAGTAGAACTGGAACAGAGATCTTGTTGGCATCAGTGCTGATCCTGAGATGGCTGACAGCTTCAGTGAGAGGCTGTCTCAGTGCTGTCCTGAACCCTGACTGAAACTTAACTGAAATATTGTCTTTGTTTTACTTTCTGTTTATTTTCTTTTGGCAAGCTCTGACACACGATTCCTAACTGGATGTGAACAAGCGAGCGAGCGAACATCAGATTGTCTTCAGTAGTTCCCAATGAAGATGTCTTAACCTGCGTCAGTGAACAGGCTGAGCGATGTGTCGCTCTCCCCGGCTCTTTTGCAAAGTTTCGCGCACCTAACCCTGTTTTCATTGGTCAAAATCGACGCTGACGTCCGTGACATTTCTGTTTTCCCTCCTGTCAGCAGTCAACATGGACGAAGAAAGAGCGAGAGTGAAGATAAATCCACTTTTTAATCCCAAAAGTTTAAAAAACAAACTGAGCTCTCCTCCCGCCGGTAACGGCTCCGGATCAGAACAGAACGCGGTTTGCCTGCGGCTTTGCCCTCGACGCTCTGTTAGCGAGCAGCGGCTCTGTCCCTCCGCTCCATCCGGTCCTCCACACTCACACTCAGCGCTGTGACATCACTCGTAGTAATTTTTCACGCTGCATCCACTACAGTTCGCTCACTCGCTGTACGTTAGGAAGAGGTGTGAGCATCCGTCAACAGCACCGTGACACATGAAACATTATACTGTATGTCTGATCACCGACCTCAGCATGAGATGCACTTCAGGTTGTTGCAGTGACACGGAAACACACAGCTTTGCTTTCTCAGCCTATAATCACAGAAGGAAGGTACAGCTTTGGAGTGAGGCTGGCGCAGTGAACACACAGATGGTCGGTTTTGTTAGCAGATGAGCAGATAGAGAGAGAAAAGAGAGAAGAAGGCTTTCAAGTCTTCGTCTGACTCACTGGCCCATGCTCCTTTGTCTGTTTGCATGTTTACGCAACAGGTCAAATTTCTGCGGTCAAAACCTACAACAGTTTCTGTGTTTTGGAAAGAATATTTTTGGCTGGCAGGTATAGACAACTGTTGTGTGGGTTGTAGCTGATGAATTGTCTTTTTGTGCTGACAGTTAAACAGTGTTAGTGATTATCCTAATGCTGTTTGATTGATTGATTAATTGGCTGGTTGATAAACAAAGGATGACAGTGTTTATAGATCACAAACAGACTGAGAGAGAAAAAAAAGTCATTTTTAAATGTCACTGTGGCTTTAAAGAAGAGCGAGTAGAGTGATATTTAGGGCTGCAACTAACAATTAATGCCTTATTATTAGACTTTATGTCTTTGGAGCTAAACAAACTAACGCGACCAAACTCTTAATGATGAAGGAACATGTCACTCAGTGCAGCGGTGAGACTCACTGCTGCACTGCAGCTTTTGTAAAATAGCTTTATAAATCAATAAAAACAAATGCTGATCCCTCCTCACTGATAGAGCAGGTTGGCCAGTTTTTGATATATTATGCAATGGTGTATCTCATATTCTCTCTATTATGGTGTTACTAACAGTACACATTTCAAAACTAACATAGTCAGTATTTCTGTCATTCGAAAGCAACATCTATTTTTTTTTTCTTTGCACAGTTTAGGACCAGTTTCAAGTGTTTTTGAAGAAGTTTCAGTGATAGCTGTAGATTTTGAGTGGCAGCATGAACAGAATCTGCACAGGAATAAAGAACCACATCATCTGCGTATAGATGGAAGTTGCAACTTTACAATGAAGAGTAGGGATGCACGATATTATCGGCATGTCATCGGTATCGGCTGATAAAAGCTCTACAATGAAATATCAGCATCGATTATGAGAGGCCGATATGTTGCCTTCCCCTCCGCCGCCGCCTGACTGTGCTTCCCTCGACGGACTGTTTCACCCCGACGGTCCCGATGCTTCATCCGCAGGCTCCACTTCCCTCAGCTGCCCGACAGACCAGCTGCACAGATAGGAAACACTTCGGCTGACAGGATGTACCACTGTGTTTGGGGGGGGAGAAGAAAGTCATTGTAAAAGCAGCGAGTGGTTAACTGTGACAGTAGCTTTCGTTAAATCAATAAAAAGAGCAGCACAGTGTTTTTTGTTGTCTAATGCTGAGACTATATTTTTAATAACTAAAGAAGTAGCAGAAACAGTGCTATGCTTATGTGGATAAAAATGATTTCAACTGTTCACTAACAAGTGACTCAAGTATTTTTGCAAGACAAGAAAGTTTTGAGATAATTATTTAATTCAGATTTGCTACCACCTTTATAGAGAGGAAGAACACAGGCAGTCATCCAAACTGGAGGAATGATGCAAGAAATAAAGCTAAGATTGAAAATATGAGTTATATACTCAGAAAAGAAGCCGTGCTGAGAATTTCAAAGCAAATGGTTCCAGTTCGTCATCACCTGTTGATTCTCACGCATCAGTATTGCATAAAGCGTTCAATCCTGTTGGAGACAGGAGATACGCTGAGGGAGTGGTTTACCTCAGCAGTAGTATTAAGGAAGGATGACCTGTGTTCTTCCACACAACAACAAGGACCAACACTACGACTGTCAAATAACTGACAAGATGCAGCAAAATGATTGTTAAAATCAGCATAAATTTCATGGCTATCAGTTATCTGAGTAAGGCCATTAACAACATCGGCAGGCAGAGAAGTGCTGGAATTGTTAGAGGTAGATTTGACTATTTTCCAGAATTTACTGGGGTTATAAGAGGAAATAGTGAAAGAGTAAAGATAATATTCAGCTCTCTAAAGGTCAATGCCAATGACCGGAGTCTTTGGTGCATCTAGCCGGAGCCCAAGCTTTGTTTCTGGAATAAAATAAGTTAGAAAGCCCAACAGTGAACCAGGGAGTGGAGCTACAGTTGGTTCTTATCTTTTTAAAAGGTGGATGCTCGTCTAAAACCAAGTTAAAAACGTTGTTAAAATAACTTAAAGCTAGTTCAGGATCAGTAAAGGTGATGTAGAAAAGCCTGGTCACTATGTGTGAATTAGTTTTCCTCTGTTTCACATCTCTAATGCAAACAATCAGGCGACGGTCACTGACACCGAGGTCAAAAACACAGCAGGAAGGATGTTTCTCTGGTTTGTTACTATTAAATCCATTAAGCTTGACTGGGAGGAATCCTTCAGGTTGGGGCGAGTTGGATGTGAAATAAGCTGTGTAAAATTAAGATTGTAAAAAAGTTCTTTAGGTACGCTGGTCTAAATTGAGGATAATCACCTCATGATCAATCAATGGTGCAACTAATTTACCCAATTTCTCTTTGACTTCTGAAGAAGCAGAAGGAGGTCTGTAGACATCAAATACTGTAACTGCATTATTATGCCCCAGATCAGTTTTCAAGGAAATTAATTCAAAATATTTAGGTATCGAGACTGAAGTCAGCTCAAGTGCAGAGAGATGATTTTACATATATTCCCAGAGCTCCTCCTCTACCAGCTCTATCTGCTCTGAAAATATTAAAACCGCTAAAAGTAACAGTTTGATTAACAACGTCTTTTTTCAGCCAAGTTTGAGATAACAGGATACTTAAGTGATCATATTTGTTATGACTTAGTAAAGTTTTTATGCAGTCTGAAAAACCTGTGGATCATTTAAATCATTTAAATTAGAGTGAAGAAGACCCAGAAGTAGTCGACCTTAGAGCGGGAAGAGCTGAAAGATCAGGCTTCAGGCGATTCTGAGGCTGCACATTAACAGTAATGAGGTTCCTGGGACATGAACCAGATTATCTGACTGCAAATCTCAAAGGGCGTCTATATATAAGTGATTATCACAGGGATGTCAAAAAATGTCCGTGTCTGGTCCGAGTCCGGTAGAAAAGTTACCAAACGGATAGGGACCGGGACCCGAGGAGCATCAGACTCTGACGGACCGCGGTGACGGCGATGATGATGATGATGGTGATGTTGAAGGCTGTAATGGCAGGAACGATGACAGGTTTGTTGATGACAGTAAAAAAAAAAAAAAAAACAGTCAGGGTGGTGATGAATATGTGATGATGATGATGATGATGATGATACGTGACAGGGCAGGCAGTGAAGTTGATGGTTTTATAAGATGAAAGTGTTTTTTCCAAACCTCTTACTGTCTGTTTTTTTTCTCCCGCCTCATGAGAGGAGAGCAGCTCGGGGAGAAGGGCTGGTCTCTGGGGTGTTGTAAAGACTACATTACACCCGAGAAATGGGCTAAATGAGCCTGCAATGCTGCATTTATCAGAGCTGCGTGTGTGCATGTACGCCGTGTAGGCGGGTGTGAATTCATGGCTGTTACTAGTAGTCTTAGGTCTTTGTCCTGGTTTGCCTTCCTCGCAGTGAAGCACGCACATATGAAGGTTTCATATTCATGTCTATTTTTGCGATCGCTGCCCGCCGCGCGTTCAGAACATTTTGGCTTTTTGAGCGACAGCCTCATTGTTTTTTCGACCCTTCCTCTCTGTCTCCCTCTTTGTCTTAGTCTCCAGTTTTGTTTTGTTTTTTTTTCTTCACTTCCCTCCTCTTCACTCATTGTCTTTCTCACACACCCACACACACACACACACACACACACACACACACACACACACACTTTACCGCACGCTCAGCGCAAGCTGCAGCTGTAAACAAGAGGAGTTGTCACTGCGCATTTGATGAGGCTTTTGTGCCGTTTGTAAGCAGCGAGTCAGGGACAAACTACTTGAAAAACTCTTTAAAGTACTTACAGGCAGTGATGTGTGGATGTTGAGCTCAGCTGAACTCAACCTTTTAAACAATTTACACGCTTTTTTTAAAAAACTACTATAATATAAATTCATAACCAGGGCTGCAACGAGTCATTATTTTCATGATCGATGGATTAATCGTGCAGTTGGTAAAATGTAAAAAAAAAAAAAAAGGTGAAAAAATGGAGGCCACAGTAGAGTGATGTCTGGTTGTTTGGCTTTAACCTTTAAATTTACACACATCCACACTGTGAGGAAAAGTGCTGCTACTGTCTACTCCTACACACAGTACACACACACACAGCAAAACACATGAAGATTAATAAAAGTAAAAAAAGTCAGGACACTTAAAATCAGTAAGTCATGGGTCCAAAATAAGGAGTAATCTGGTTCCTGATCTGCTGCATGTGTACACAGTTTTACAGTCACCGGGTTACTACAGAGCATGTAGCATGCTCTGTAGTAACCCGGTGTAGACGCTTTCTCTGATCACCAGCAACCTGCTTATTTAAGTTCATATAAACACACTGACTGTATAAACTCGTAGCAGGGTGCTGAAGGGGCGATGTCATTCTTTCAATCCATATAGATCCATAAAAATATATATTATCTTTGAGGACTTGTGGAGTTGTTTCCCTCTCTCTCTCTCTCTCTATCTCTCTCTCTCTCTCTGCCTCCCACTGTGTTTGCATGTACTCTCTATGCCTGCAGCCTGTGTGTTCTCATGTCTCTGTGATGTGAGTCATTCCTTTTGCAAACCTAATCTAACAGGATTAAACCAAATTACATGCAATTAATTTTATGTATAAATTTTATGCATTATGTCTTTTAATATTTCAACATATAATGCACAAAATGTGTTCATATGCATTTGTTTGTTTTCCTCCAATCACCTTTAAACCTGCACTTGGCAAAATTGAAGTGTTAAATTGAGGCTGTAACAGTTGTTTGTTGCGTCTTATTCGCGGAATAAAAGTCCGACATTGTCTGCACTTCACCTACAAGACGAGATAAATCACAACCTGAAACTGCTTTTCTTCATTCTTTTCCTTTGTTGTAAAGCGTACGCACTCAGTAGGTGGACTCCAGTCAAAATAACAATTTTATCTGAACCAGGAACAAAATTTCACTGCAACCTGAGCCGGACCACTGAAGAGTCGCTCTGGTTGATAAAGAGAAATGTCTTCAAAAGTAGCTGATACAAAAAGGGAGTTTGACAGTGAAAAACATGCATTGAAGGATAAGTAATAATAATATATAGCACTTTTCTTAACAATGTTACAAAGTGCTTTACAAAGGAAAATAAAACCAACAAGGCAGATAAAATAAGCAAAGAGGAACACAGAGTTAAAGGCAGAAGTACATAGTAACAATAGAAGATGCACAATAATAGTAATAATAGGACAATAGAATGCACAGGAGCAAAATAATGATAAAAAAATAAGATAAAATAACACAATTAATAGGTGTAAAAACAGTAATTAAAACATATCAAACATTTCCAAAAGCTTTCACAAAGAAAAAAGTTTTAGGACGAGTTTTAAAAGAAGTTAGAGACCAAGTGTGTCTGGAGTTCCCGCTGTGACCTGGGAATGACCAACAGGGCTCCATCTGCGGATCTTAAAGGTCGAGGTGGCACATACCAGTTCAGTAGATATGTAACTGGGAGCAAGGCTGTTTAATGCCTTAAAGGTAAGTAATAAATCAATACAAAGGCTAACTGGGAGCCAGTGTGCTCATACCTTTTTGTCCCAGTGATGAGACGAGCAGCAGCGTTTTGGACCAGCTGGAGACGGTGAAGGGAGCCCCGGCTGATACCAGAATAATGTGCGTTGCAATAGTCGAGTCGAGAATATATAAAAGCATGTATAGTTTTAGATTTTAGAGATGATTTTCAACCGGTAGAAACACAACTTCACAACATTTTCGACTTGATTCTCAAAACAGAGGTTGGAGTCAAATATGAGTGAATAAGTGGAGTAATAAGTGTTCATTTTCACTGAAGGAAGTATGAGACTGTTGACAGTGTTTCTAATGAAGAGTGGGAACGCAAAACACCACTGCAACAACAAAAAAACGATCCCAAAAACAAAGAAGATCCACAAAACTGATTCGGTTTAAGACTCCAGATGAATAATAACATTTTCAGCGGTGAACACGGTGAATAACTCACTAATGAGCTCTTACACAAGGACTCAGTTACACAACGAAGGTGTCACGTCTCCCATTAATGCAGAAATGCTGTTCATGTACAGTTATTCTACTGGAATATCATCATCATGTAAAGCACCCTGACTGCACCTTTGATGAGTTGGATATTAATTAAGTGGACCCGTAAGACTTGAGTTCTCCTGTTTTAAAGAAATCATAACTGACAGTTTGGTCGACATCAGCTTTCGTTTTTAAAACCACGTCAAAGTTTTGTATGTTTTTAGCTGCAGCCACAGCTGGTCGACGTGACCCTGCCAGTTGGTCCCAAAACAAGTTTGAAAGAAAAAAAAACCTGAACTGCACATATGCACGTGTGCCACAAAGATACAAAGACTCTGAGTCTGATCACAGCTGAGTCAGTGTTGTGTCAACATGATTCAGTTACGTCTCGTTGTAGCTGCCAACACCCAAATTTTCTACTTCAAGGTTCAATTTATGTCTTTATATTGTATATAATGTTTCATTTAGATTTGTGTCAGAATCAGAAATGATTTTCTCTGGACTGATTTCTTACGCCTGGCGCAAAGCGGCGCCAAGCGCAACCCGAGTGTCTGTTTAAGATCGACACAGTTGTCATTTTCCCGTCCAGTGCCCACATTTTTTAAATAGCAATTGCACTTGCGCCCATCTTAGCACCCATGGGCGTGTTGGTCTTAAAGTGAGGTGTGGTCAGGCGCATTGTTGGTGCATTGCTATCTTGAGGCAGCAGAGAGGGACTGCGCTGTTGACCAACAAAAACCTGGTCTGAAGGCAGTGGCGCAGAGTTTCACTGTTATTTCAAGGAGCATTATCAGGACCGTAATATGTGGCTACACAGGACGCAGCAGCACACAGACATGCAAAAGATTACAAATAAAAGGATTACAATGTTAAAGATTATTATTGTGTATATTAATATATTTTAAAAAATACATGTCATAATGACGGATAAAATTACTTAATTGTTTGACCAAATCTTGGCAAAACACGTCGGTATTTAAACAGACGGACAACAACGGATCAAACATAGACTGACTTTCCTGCTGCATCAACACATGATGACATGAGGAAATAAATGAGGTGAAAACAATGATTCAACTAAAGAAGGAAATAAATCTGCACAGCTTCTATCTGCTGCCAGCAGCAGGATCAGCACCTTGGAGAGCTCATCAAGTCCTGTCAACTGTGTTGATGATTCTTTACATGATTAAAATTAATTTTTGAACAATATTTAACAAATATTCTTTAACATTTTTGAGATTACAGTGATCAAGTTTCCATACTTTCAACAATTAAAAACCCTGCTGATTTGACCTGTTACTGCATGACTGAACAAAACGGTTTTAATGAAACCAAAAATAAACCTTTTCAAAAAACAAATGAACAAATCGCAACAAATTAACGAACAGGATCTTAAACTGGTGGTCTGGGGCCACAGGAGGGTCCAGGAGCAGCAGTGTGCTCGTTATGGATCATGCGCTTTCACTTTGCGCACAAGCAGATCCGTTGCCTCTGCAGAGAAGCGTCTCTTCTGGCAAATGCGCCATCGTAATAACAATCCACCAAGGTGCGAGCGCACCTGGCTCTTAAAGGGAATGGGAGATGACACTCTGATTGGTTTATTGCATGTTACGCTGAAAACACACCCATGATTAATTAAGAGACTAACCCTTTGAACCATGCGCCTGGCACATCGACCATTTTTTCCACCATTAAAATAGCAAAAGTGGATTTGGACACACCCTCAATGCACTTCTGACCGCGCATTTTAGATCATTAAAATAGGGCTCACAGTGTTAAACGCTCATGTTTTGACATAATCATGAGCACAAACAGCACAAAAACAGCAAGATCTTAATGGAAAGACCATTATGGAGAAACATACAACAGGAGAAAGATCAATCAGATCACTTTTAACAGAAACAAATACACACTGCGTTCTTTCCAGCGTGTGCAGCTGAAGCTCTAGACGAGAGTCCAGCAGCGCAGCGGAGCTTCATAACACGAGATACCGAGCAGGACGGAAATGCAAGTACAGTTCTAATTAAAAATGAATATGAGGCAACGCTCTGTCTGTTATGAGAAAAAACATCTTGCCTCTCTATAAGCTCCCCGGGTGCTGCGCAGGAGGACCCAGAGCATGGATTACGTTTGATTGCTGTAGTCGCACAGGAAGAGGAAACAATTTCACACCGAGATGTAAATTTAATTATACTATGTGCCTGCAGCTAGTACAGATCATCCTGCTGTAGCACCATAATGTTCATCACTGATCATAAAGTAATTGTTTTTTTTTTTTTAACTGAAATAGGATATGTCTTCTCTAAGAACATTAACTCACTAATAAAAATACAAAATACACATTTACAGCAAGAAAGTCTCAACTTCAAGCTCTGAGAGAGCGACGAACTGGTCCGACTGTGTTTCTGTGGAGTTTGCATGTTGCTTCTGCATCAGAGACATGAAGGTTAGGGGAAATGTTGCGTTATGAAATTGTTTAACCGAAGTGTAAAGCCTGCCAGATCTTAAAGGATAGGTTCATAATTATAAACTCTGTCTTACAGTAATCAAAAAATAATCATCAAATAGCAACATTCAGAGACAAAAATGATACGAAACCTGCTGTTTCTGATGCAAGCGACAAACATACTCACAGCCACTCACAATGTAGGCCTTCAGTTTCTAAGAGACTTCGAATAAATGCAGTTGAATCAGCTCAAATACTCAAGACACACACACACACACAGACACACACACTCACACACACACACACACACACACAGGTTTATGTAATGTGAAACCCTTTTGAAACTCGCTCAGGTGAGACTGATGAGCTTGTAGCTATGACCTCATGTCTGTGGTGTCATATAACACACACACACACACACACACACACACACACACACACACACACACACATCATACACACACACACACACACACACACACACACACATCATACACACACATACACACACACACACACACACATCATACACACACACACACACACACACACACACACACACACACACACACATCATACACACACACACACACACAGAAAAGCACCACAAAGGTCCTCGGCCATGTGCTGGAAGACACACCGATCAATGACTGCCCAGATATAGATGATGTTACGGCCACTGACACACACACACACACACACACACTTATAGTTATTTCACCAAAGACAGGTTTGCAGCTGATATTGGTTTAAAACTGATATATCGCTGCTATGGAGTAAAATAAAATAAAGTATGGAATAAAGTATCTGTTCAACTGGAAAGTGTGTACATTATATATATGTGTGTATATATATATATATATATGTGTGTGTGTGTGTGTATAAACGCTCACCAAGCACTTTATTAGGAACACCTGTGCAATTTAATGCAATCAAATGCAACAACAAGCCATAAATTCTACTCTTCTACCTTTTTTGTATTTATATACAGTACTGGGCAAAAGTTTAGGTTTACTATAAATGTTTAGATTTTTATCCATTATGCAATACCATCAGGGACGTGTCTGATCGATCCCAAATATATTCATGACATGACAACGACCCCAAGCGTCCAGCTAGAGTCATGTGTTAAAGTGAACCGAGGAGAACCGCTGCCGCTTTAAAAGCAAAGAAATATTGATTTCATTTAGGTTTTTATTCTGCTCACTGAACTTTGCATGAAGTTAATTGATAAATAAAAACCATTCATGGCATCGTTTTACTTTTATATACAGGATATATATATATATATATATATATATATATATCCTGCCCCGGCCGTAACAGAAGCACCACCGTGTTTGACAAATGAGGTTGCAGATGCTTTGCGTCATGAGCTGTTCCTTTTTTTTTTCACACAAGAAAACATTTAACAGCCAAGTGTTGAATTATGTTTAAACTTCGGGCACTAGTGTTAAAAGCGTGTTAGTGTTAAACTCTCCCACACAGTTCTTTCTATATTGATGTAATAAAGCTGAGACTTGGCACTTTAATGTAGTATTTTATTTCACATTAAATGTGCTGAAGCCTGAAGAACAAAAACCAGTCCATCCTGGACTGGATGTACAAATAAAAACTAAATCAATGAACCCACATAAACATAAAGAAAAAGCTGCAGATTACAGATTGTCATGAAATACATGTAAAATAAACATCATAACTACTACCTCGCTGTTTCAGTGACGGTCTGTAAACAACATGCAGAACTCTAGAGATCTTTACTGCATCACATCAAGTGTGGTGTGATGGACAGATGGATGAACAGATCTATCAACAGATCGATGGAGATTTGACAGATGGATGAAGAAGAAGAGGAGGAGGAGGAGGCCTGGAAGTGCAAACCTTCAAATTCTTTCACTTGCAGGACACATTTTTGATAAAGATTCTGGTTTATAACTTCAACTCACACAGACTCAGGTACATAAAACATACAAAATACATCAAACATGTACATCGAGTGATAACCTACAGTGTGCAACAGTGCAGCACAGAAGACTTATTTCACTGTCTGCTGATCAGCTGATCAAATCACACCTGAATGTCGCCATAAACAAGGAAAAGAAAGCTTTGTTTACTGTTTGTAGCACATTTCATCCCCAGCAGAAAACACAATGAGCTTTATAGGAAAAATAAAGAAAATGAAGATAAAAAACAAAATCATATTGCTCAAAAACATCTGACATATTTTGTAATGTTTTGTTTCAGTTTGACAGAAGATTCTCTGCAGACGTCTGGGTTTATAAAAAAAGTCTTAAAACCCTCTGGACAAACAAGCTAAAACCAGGGCTGTTATTTTTGGTTTCTGAAAAGTTTGACATTTCGGAGACAGAGGATCTTTCACCCGACAGCGACTGTATGCTATTTGGCAGATGCTTTTTTATCCAGAGTGCCTCACAGCAACATGGCTGCATACGTTTGAAGCTTTGCGTTGTCCTGGTGGGAGCTGAACCCTCAACCTTTACTGTGTTAGTTACTCCGTTACTGTTACTACGGTTCATCGTCAGCGTTCCTGCAGTCGCTGCTCAACTTCTACTTTTAGTTTTTTCCCCCCGAAACATGAAAACTTCTTCAGCTCAGTATCTCTAGTGTGAGTTTGTGGAACTGCTTTTACCTTGAATAATGATTTAAGGAACTTTGTGAATGTGAGGATTTTTTGCTTTTATATCATCATCAATTGAATATCTTATGGTTTGTATCTTGATCACGGCTTGTTCATTTAGTCTGACATCATGTTTATGTTGTTTTGTTTTGTTAACTAATCAGTACTGGGTGATGTGAGCATTCCTTCGGCATAATAGTGATGGTTTCTCTGAGTTAAAACGACCCGTGTTGATCTCGTCCACTCCTGTCTGCATTTTTGTGGCTGTTTTTCTGACTACAAATTCAGCTCTGATTGGTTCATCTGTCTCTGACCTCTCTGAACACCAGATCTGTGAATTGCTAAAAGAAAAATCTATGATGTACGCAAAGTTTCAGGGATCTGGAGCCAAGCAGGCTACGTTTGATCAGACAAAACATGAAATTTAAAATCGCTTCATCGTCGGAAGTTGAGAACAAAACGTGGCGCCATAGTTGCTGAGCAGCGTAATCTTTAACAGGCTTGTGACAGTGAGTGTTAAGCTCTATGATTGGATATTTCTCACCAAAATGCACCTTGGGAGTTGTAGTTAACGTCTACCTCAAAGTTTTTATGTCCATAGTCTTGTACCTTTGACGTCTTATCAAAGAACCAGATATGTTGTTCATCTTTTGTACTGATGATTCAACCAGGAGAGTTTCATGTTGATCCAAACCGTAGAAGTGCTCAAACTCTTGAGTCATATAACATCATCGACAGGAGGAATGAATGGGAACCGAGGGTGTCTGAAATAGCTCCTCACACTTCACAACTCTATAATGAAAATAAATGTACAGCTACAGCCTTAAAATCTATTTTTATTAAAGTCATAACTTTAAAAGGAAGTGAAAAAGGACAGAGTACTTTTTTAAAAACAGCTTGGATGCTGAAACTACCAGCACTCAAGAGGAAATTTCATTCCATATACTTCACGTATTTTCGTCTTCATCAAATCAAATCAAAATCCAGCGAGGTACACGGAACCGACGGGTAAAGCTCTTCACTCCCTCCTGCTGCTCTTCGCAAGATGCCAGGAAGCCAGAAATCAAGCCACCAGTCGAGCTTTTTACAATCTCAGCCGGCATCTCTTCAGATACCCCCTGAGCCGCGCCGCTCACATTCAACTGACAGACGAGAAACAATCACAGTAGGCACCGCGCGAGTGTGAGAAAGTGTGTGAGAGAAAGGTTTTCTGAACATTTGTGACAAATGCGTCCCTGGCGGCGAGGAGCTGTTGTTGTGTTGCTGCCTGGATGGAGACACAGAGAGAGAGAGAGAGTTGTAGATGGAAGACGATGAAGTGTGTGTGTGATGTTTGTTGATGGACCAATTCCAAGAAATAGAGGTTTGTATATTTGCATGAACTGTCACATTTATACAAAGGTTTGTTTTCTGGATGGGGAGTGAAGTAAAGTAAATATGTACTGTATATAATTTCCTGAATTTATATACATTTAAATCTATCAGCAGTTGTTAATGTAATTTAGACGTTTCATGCAAACAAAGCGCTTAATTTGGAGGTGATGGCGGTTGGATGGTGGACAAAACACAGGACGTTGACATCAGAGACCGAGGTTCACATCACGAGCGTTAGGTGAGATTTAGGCAACAAAAGCATGTTGGTAAAAGGATATTTCTGGTGATTTTCTATGTTTTTCTTCTTGTCAACAAATCTCATGTTTGGATCCGAACCAATAATGAACTGATCTACTAACAAGTATTGTGTGTGTATCAAAGCTTGTAGTCCAGAAACTATTAAAAACACGTCAATGAGCCACATCGCTGCGCTGGGTGACATGTTCCTTCATCATGAAGAGTTTAGTTTGTTTAGAAACGGCTCCAAAGATTAATTAGCATCACGTTTTCAGTCTCAGGAGAGTAGTTCTGTGTAAAGCAGACGCCACTGAGCATGTGCAGAAACACGGTTCAGTTTACAGCTTCACTAGCTTATCGTGCTACATATCACATCCTCTCGACTTTATACTACATTATAAATAACTTTCTGACTACAAGACATTTTTTAGCAGCTAACTTCATGTCAAAGTATTCCCTCTTTATTTCTCTGCTGACACGCTGTTGGCAGCTGGATTCATATTTTCTAGTTGTTTCAGGTCCTCTAATCTGACTACCGACTCTGCTTTGCTGATTTCTGACAGAATACTCTTTGGGAGTATTTTTGTGAATAGAATCTCAAAAGAAAAGAGCGCTTGCAGACACAATACAAATGCTCCCAAAAAAAAGTTGATTTATTGAGTACAATTACAACGTTTTGACTTCTATTCAACATGCGAAAGATTTCACCTGAAGTCTTGACCCAGGTGTGGATATCAGGTCAAGCTTATCAATTACATCAATACGTATTGTAAATCAAATTATTTACAATATTTACACACTTAGAGGATTGTTTTTGCCTCTTTGTAAAAAATAAAGTCAGAAATGTCCTTGTGGTTTGGTGTATTTTGGACAAACTCTGATGATCTCTATTTCTAAGCACAAAACTGCTACACGGACTCACATATGGAATATGCTATGGCACGACATTATGTTCAGGGTAACTATGTCTCTGCAACCTCATTAAAGTTCTGGGGGATTGAAAAAATGTCCCTGTCACGTAGAGTTGGTGGTATAGTTAACTCACTGCTTCACGGAGAGGATTATTAGAATATTGGCTGAATGAAACTCACCCACAAGCAGAGCAGAGCAGTTCGCTTTATGGCAATTTAGGGGCGTTTATTATGTTAATGATGAAATCTCATGAACATTCACCTCATGAAGTTATGACATTCATCAGGATGCAATTTGTGTTTGTCAGGAGAGTTTGTTGAGTCTTGGAACACTTGTACAGACAAACCTCACAGAAAAAAGTCAGAGAGATTTAGGAGAAGAATACAAAAATGTTCTTGCATGAGACCCAATATTCAGAGAGATTTTAGGAAGAAATTCAACCTGAAACAGTAAAAGTGAGGGAGACCAATGCAACCCCAGTGGAAATTACACCCTTACGTAGGCACCTACACACTCTTGACTTCATGTTTTACTGAAGCTCGCTCACATTCATTTGTGTTTAACATAATTTTCGCCTGCAGAAGAAGAGGTAGGGAAACCCTGAGTTTATGCCAGCTGATAAATTTGATCATGTCAGAGATTGTCTCCTCATCATCTCTTCCTGCTTTGTCTCGCTCATCTAATCAAGTTGAAAACACAGAGTGCAGAAAAGATGGGAATGAATTTCATTACCAAACATCTCCAAATCTGCCTCTTCATTCCCCGACCCTCCGCCGACGAGGGAATCCTCCCTGACAAAACGATGCTGACTCCTTTTCATTTTCCTTACAAATATGAAACCGCATCAGCAGACGTGGAGCTCTACGGGCGGCACATCGCAGAGTGATTTCATCCATTAATCACTCGCTGTTCAACACCACTGCAGTCTGTGTTGACTTTTGATTTCTTCTGTGGGATCTTAATATTGTACGTGATGTTTGCAGATACAGGAAGCGGGGAGGAAGAGCACACAGAGTCCAGAGTGATTCAGCTCCCTTTTCTGTTGCCTCTCACAAAAGATCCTCCTGGGGACGATCAAATAAGACTTTCATATCCTGCTCAGATGGAGGCCGGGCGCTGAACCTCAGTACATTTAAAAGGACATTTACTAAAGCAATGTACTTAAGCACATATTTGAGGTACTTCTACTTTACCTGAGTATTTCCATGTCATGCTACTTTATACCTCCACTAATATGATGAGTTTTATAATTATGATGCACTGTTATAGATAAAACTGCCCAACAGAATATAAAATGGTTAAAATAATCTCAGTAAAATGCTATTTACACATTAATACACCTGTACTAATTATCCAATAATAGATATTAGAAACAGTCACAGGGGCCAGATTTTTTATTTTGGCACAGTTTTTTTGTCTGTATTAGTCAGTTATTGGCAGAGAGGTCGACAGGCAGCAAGGACAGGGAGAAAGTCTCTGCTGGACTCAAACCAGGGATGCTGCAGATATGTGGCAACTGCAATAACCATTCAGCTACCGCGTCACTCCAGATATCATCTTATTTTATTCCACACATTCTTCTTCCATGTTCAAACTTGGCTCCTACATTACCCACAAAGCAACCCGACCACTGACAGTGGAGATTGAGGTGTGTTATGCTATTAGCGGCTAATGTAGCCTGGAGCTACTAGCCTCCAGCAGAGATGAGGAGCAGATACCGAGGTCTGGTGTCTCCACACACACCGATGTTTTTACTTTTCAGACTTGTAGTCTTCAGCCACCACCCAACATCTCCCTCTGGAGACACAAAAGGCTTTATACTACTTTTTACACTAAAATCACTTGGAAACAGACGCTGAGGTGTAAAATCAGAGTTCCCCTTTATATTTAAACAACATGAAATACTTATACATTGAGAAGTTTGGCTCATTTTGTTAAAGGAAAAGAAGCAGATAAAGTGTTGATATTCTTCAAACTAAGGTGTTGAAATAAGTATTATTTTAGTATCATACTGGCACAACACATTTCAAACAACACCCAGCCCAACTCTAAACACAAAATACAATAAATAAGCATTTCTAGTAACAGTGGTATAAGCTCAAGTGATACAAGGAGCAAGCAGTGTTACCTGAAGTAATAAAGAGGATAACTGTAAAAATAAAAAGGGATGATAGTGATTACTTGTTCTTAAAGAGAGGGATTAGGAGGAGCACTGTCTGAAATGGAGGATGTAGGAAAACTTGAAATTACTCATTGGGACCAGGGGTGTAATGGTACCTGTATTCATCCCGAACTGTCACGGTACAGACGTTACGGTTCGGTTCATGTAGTCGTACGAAGAATATGCTGCGTGACCCAAACAATTACTGTCAAAATAGTTTAATAATCCACTTAGTCCGATGTGCGGAACAATAATTCGAGTTCCACTTGGAATGTTTTAGCAGCGCACCACTTAGCTGTAGCATGCTCATAGATGTATGCTAACTGGCTTTGGAAAGGTAGCCTGGTTACCGTGGTTGCCCTGTAGTGTCACTGCTGTCACAACGACAAAACGAGAGACCCATAACACTGTCTGAGTGTAACACTGTTATTAAAATATGCTCCATTATCTCTGCAGTGAAACAATACTGCGTCTCCATGTCTCCCTCCCCTCTCTGTGACGGTCGTCTCCCTCCCCTGTCTGTGACAGTCGTCTCCCTCCCCTGTTTGTGACGTGGTCTCCCTCCCCTCTCTGTGACAGTCGTCTCCCTCCCCTGTCTGTGATGGTCGTCTCCCTCCCCTCTCTGTGACGTGGTCTCCCTCCCCTCTCTGTGACAGTCGTCTCCCTCCCCTGTCTGTGACAGTCGTCTCCCTCCCGTTTGTGATGGTCGTCTCCCTCCCCTCTCTGTGACGTGGTCTCCCTCCCCTCTCTGTGACGGTCGTCTCCCTCCCCTCTCTGTGACAGTCGTCTCCCTCCCCTGTCTGTGACAGTCATCTCCCTCCCCTGTTTGTGATGGTCGTCTCCCTCCCCTCTCTGTGATGGTCGGCTTTTCACTTCAGAACAACAATAAAAACAGTTTTCTTTTTTCACTGCAGCACAACTAGACTGTGTCAATAATAGTTATGACCAATGAGCCATTGTTGGATGTTTACATTTTTAGAAATAAAAGACCAAAAAGTTATTTTCTGCCTTTCTTTTTTCCTGCTGTACCAAAATTACACCGAACCTTGAATGTTGTGTACTGTTACACCCCTAAGTCCTTTTAAGATGATACTCACTTCCCTCCAGGTGCTGCTATTTTTTTCTCTGTCTGACATTAATGCAGTGAAAGTTGAGACATATTCAGTTTGGGGCACAGGGGAGTTTGCTTACATACACAGTTTGGAGGATGACACAACCAAACAGCTGAACATAACTGAAAATAAAGGGCAGACACTCTAAAAAAAGTCTGTGTCTTCTCAATGAAGCCTTCAAACCAGTATAACACCTTGAGATTTCACAAAGTTTATTAGAGGAAATATTCAGTATGCTAAACAGCCCACTTATCAGGCCATACACACACAGTTTGGACGGCGGAACTGCCTGGCGGGTTGCACCCGTTGCACTCAAGCTGAGAGACGGTAAATAGTTTAGCAGGGGGAGATAAGGTCTATTTTTATCACAGCAGACAGACGGAGGAGAAACACTGGCAGGCTGACGCACAGGTTGAGGCATCAGAGAGAGACGGACACAGACAGACAGACGATCAGGTGGACAGACAGGCAGGTGGACAGAGATGCAAACAGACAGCTGGGCTGAGAGAAAACACTGGTGAAGCTTACAAACTTCTGTGCTGGAAGCTTTTCAATGCACGAGGAAAAAAATGTCAGCGCTGTTTTATTGTCACCACTTTAAAGGGTTTAGTATTCTTGAAACATCAAAGTATTTTTGTTATTTCCACAGCAAACATATGAGCATAAAAGGCAGAACAAAAGTTTCACCTCATGCCATTCTCTGGTCTTGCACACAACCTCACTGGATCGCTTGGATTCAATAAGGTTTTATTTTGATCTTGGACTAAGTTATGTGGATATACTTTAAGCACAACACTGTTATCTCTGAGATCCCTTATAATATCCCGTACGATCTATGAGATAACAGACTTTTTCGCCAATCCGTAACTTTCATGCTCCTGCGGATGTTATCCAGTTCATGAAAAGGCAGTTTCAGGGTTCTGGAGCTCTTCATGGATATTGATGGATTCACAGTAAGTGCAAAGAACGTGGCGTTCTTGTGAGAGAGGAGGATTCACGGCTAATCCTGGCTGCTTTCTTCAAACTTCCATCCGACTGAATGCGCTCGGTGCCTTCTACAAAAGGGGAACGGACAAAATAGTTAAATTTAGGGCACGAATTATCAAATCGACAGCGCTAATTATTAAATTCAGGGAAAAGATTAGTTTGTTTTAGTGTCACCAGATTATTCATGTGTTTTAAAAATTGTGGTTATTCTTTGGTGTACTTAGGTTAGTAGTAGTTGTATTATTTTGTGGATCATGTGGATTCATGAGATGCAAAAATATCAGCCTCTTGTCAGGTATATTCACACAAGCTTTCAGTTGTTTTAAGTCACCAACGCTGCCATTTCTCCCAGTCAGTACAGTCTGCTTGATAATCCGGAGCACTGGTGGGAAGAAGTTTGACAGGCTGGTACCACAGTTTGTTCCCAGCAGGTCCAGCATGTCGAGGCAGTAATCTCTCAGCCGCAAGCCTTCATGTCTTTTCTTCCTCACTTCTCTTTTTCATGATTTAATTTCAAAGTGGAAAGTGAGTCACCTGATGTAAAAAACAAGGGATGATTTAGGTACATCATCTTTTTAGGAAGATGTCATCATATCAACCAACTGAGCACAAGAGGAAAAAGAGACCATTGACCCTTAAATTAATCACTGATGCTGCTTCAGGCACAAGAAATTAAGATTTAGATAAAATTCTGACACAGACACTGTTCAGCACCTTCCCTGACTGCTTCCACCGCTCGCACTGAAGTGATAATAATCATTTTCTGCTCTGTAGGCATGAAAATTCATTTCGTGAGGTCAGCAAAAGCAAAATACAAGAGCACAAGGTATAGATTTTGCAATGAGCTGGTTGTGTTTTATACTTTATGATGTGTTTTATTTGATTTTGCTTCACTGCGGAGGGTTTGTGAAGCTGCAGGTTCAGGGTCGCTGTGCAATATACGCTGCATCACACAAACAGAAACACTGAAAATTGGTTGCATCAGTGAAACTTAAATCATCCGGATTCACTGCAAACTCACAGCTGTCATACATAAAAATCTGAATATTAAAGCACAAATATTTACATTATTATATACTTTTGTTTTACTCTGTCATTTATGGCCTCATCATCTGTATTATTGTTTGTGCTTTCAGACTCTCTAAGGTCTCTTCTCAGCCTCAATATTCATACTTCTCTTCATTTTTTACTGGTTTTCAGTTATTTTAAAACATTTGGCTGCAATTATTCGACTAATTGTTGCAGCTGCTGATATCACGGCTGCTTCCACTGAGTCATACCATGTTCAAAGTGAAAACGCTACAAAACAGCCAAGCGTGTTGAAGTGTTGCTCAAGTGTTCGTTGGCGTGGTGATGTCGTCATGGGCTTGTGTACAATTAATTTACGATTATCTTTAGTAACTAGTAAACAAGATTTAGTATTAAATAACACACTACCACAGGTTGCCTTTGTGTGTTTTAAAATGTACGTTACATACCTGGTACTCCTGCAAGCCAAGCTGCTTGTTTTTGTGTAAGTGTCACAGTAAATGAAAAGGTTAAATAGAGCAGAGAACTGGCTGACGGCAAGAATCAGGTTTTCTTCCATTTTTTAGATGGAACGGAAAAGGAATTGTGGGGAGAGAGAGAAGGGGAGTGGAAATGGTGAAATAAAAACATGATTGGTTGACGCTTCCGTGTCTGAAAACCAGCTCGTCATGCAGTCACACGTGTCGGGCGTCAGTTTGTATCTTCGTGTCGCCGGCTGCCATTGAAGATGACTCGGAGCCTGTTGAACACAGTCAGGAGGAGTCAAGATTACAGACAAGTGTTGAAGATGTTTTTACACCTTTTCAACATTTAGCTAGAATGTGACTCAGGTTTTGGTCTCGAATGCTTGTTGGATTCACATTTTTTATGCTTCCCAAGATTCATGAAGTGTAAATGGAGTCTTTAATTAGGTAATAAACAAGCCTGACCGATGCACATTTATCAAAACGTTATTAATACATTTGATCATAACTTGACCTTTAGTAAACATCTTGTAAGAACAGTAATAGATGGATGTTGTCATAGCAAAAACAACAAAGACAAGTGACTTAGAGAACTAATCAAATACTGGAACATTACAGCTTTATTTTACTGTTTTCTGTCAACTAAACATAATAACCTTGTTACTTTGATAGTTTAACTATTTCCTTCAAAGTTTTTATGCACAATTGGATGAAAAGGTGCCTATTAATGCACACTGATGTTCCAAAAAAGTCCAAACTGAGCAATTATGCTTTGAAAGCCGTAAATCTCAGCACCCGGTGAAGTGATCATTGGAATTATTGGTTCTGATCATCAATCCTGTCAACGCCCTGATGACATAATCTGGTTATTTTTGTCCTCCAGGATAATAAAAATCTCATTTATCCCACTTTTAAGGACAGTATTACTTTCGTTGAGGACATGAGTGTGCTGCGGTCTCTCTGTGGGCAGCACCTCAATAATCCAGCGCCGCTTCCTTCCTCGTCTTCTCTGGATAATTGTGTTTCTCAGATCTTTTTTGTCACTGAAAAGTGTCTCTGTGGTTTATGAAACTCCCAGAACATCTAATGAATCACTGCCCACCAGCTATGAGAACACATTTTGTCCAAGTCAGAGAAGAATATTAATTAAATATGTTCACATACGGAGGTTTTAATCTCGCCAGTGATTTATGTTCCTTCCACATGTTGTGTGAAAGACTCGCGTGTGTGTGTGTGTTTGTGTGTGTGTGTGTGTGCAGAGCTTTGATGGCACTGTAGTAATTGTTGTATAATAGCAGCTGGTGAATTATTTAATTCAAACTGCTTCCTCTGAGCCAGTAGCAGCTGGCCCACTCATCAGCACACACACACACACACACACACACACACACACAAATATGGGCATACATCTAGGGGTGAAAGGACACACACACATACAGTATGCACAAAGACATACACAGGGATGCACTTACACACACAAACTTGTACTTCCACACACAAGCCTACTGACTAATGCAGTGTTGAGATCCTCAGAGACTTCATTGCAGAGTGCTGTGTGTGCATGATGAGAGTGTGTGTGTGCATGATGAGAGTGTGTGTGTGCATGATGAGAGTGTGTGTGTGCATGTGTGTCATGCAGGGCACACTCACACAATAAATAGATCAGAGGTTCTTTTGCCTCCGGTTCAGCATTTTTGGCAACTTTTCTGTTGCATGTAATGTAGTTATTTGTTGAAGGAGTTTACAAAATGAAATCCTAAAGAGGACATATGATGCTTTTTGTGATCTTCTGTTATTTTTTATATATTTTATTCTGATGTCGAGTGTTAAACATGGTCAAAGCTTGAGGTGAACGTATGTAGAAATGCTGCCTGTAAGTCCAAACTCAGGGCTTCAACCTGCTCCGAACGCTTCATTTGCAACGTTTTTTTTCTACCTTGCTGACGAGCTGACATCGGCTCGTCACACATGCCCATTAACAGCCATCTGTTTTCTAGCCTTGGTTGCTAAGGTGGTTGCTAAGGTGTTTGTTTGTGTTGTCCGCTCTCATAACAGATCAGCTTTTGGCTCCAACATGTATGGATGGATTTGAGAAGTTGACATTTATAATAAAGATGGTTGAGTGAGTGTGTGAGAGAGCGAGCGGCAGAAAAGTGACAGTGAATGTGAGCGGAGCAGAGGAAAAGGTTAGCAGTAAGTTCTCAATCTGGCAGGAAATGTACAGTACAGACTTGTCAAGACCAAGGAAAGTCACGTCTGTTGTTTCCTCAAGTGCTGGAAAATTGAAGGGTGTTAGCTCCAAATTTAGCAACATAATTAGCTAAACAGAGAAATAGAGAACGGAGAAATGTGTAGCTGCTGAGTCTCCCAACTGTTGCTCAAGTTTAAGTGACAAGTAGGAATTATGACTCGTATGAGTCAGAGGGAAAGGAGACAAACTCTGTGAAGGGAGGATGGATGAGTCAACAAAACATTCAACTTTAACATTTTTCATTTCTGCTTACTTCCAACAAGTAAGAACACAGTTTCTCATAGCCATGACGATGGATGTCCCCCTAACCTCAAAGCAGCTATAATCAATATTTTTATATATTTTGTTATGAATATTATCACAGTCTGTGTCAGTGTGTAATGTGTTTGGCTGGTAGTGATGAACCTGCAGAGGATTATCAGTGACTCTGCAGCTCCTCTCGGCTTTACGGAGCTTTATAGTGAGTTTCAGCTCGTTGTTTATCTGTCCGGCTGCAACTTTACTGTTCTGGTTCACTCTCAGCGTCTCATAGCGTCGTTTTCAGAGAGAAAAAGCTGTAAAAAGCCGCTGTACACTACCTGCTCACCACCAAACGGCAAACAGACACAGTTAGCTGTAGACTAGCTGGTGAACATAGTGGAGCGTTTAGCAGCTAAAGAGCCAGATATTTCCCTCAGGAGTCGGTGGAGAACAAAAACAGAGCTAAAAGAGAGTGAATATTGGACTCACATTCACCAGGTGGACAGAAACACAACTCCACATGAATGATAATGTTGCTCCGTAACTGCTGGATGTGGAAATAAACAACTATTTGCTAACAAGTTCAACATATCAACTTAAAAGATGATGATATGTCAGTGTTGTGTTCATTACCTGTTTCTGCTGAAAGCTAGCAGACAAAAATCAGTTAAAAACATTACCAAGTCTTTTTGCTGTCAGATCATAAAACATATTTATTTGATGTTATTCTCTTAATAGGGGCGTCAGTTTAATTTGGAGGACTTGCATATTGTAGAGAAATGAGTGATTTGTATGTACATATATATATGAAAGTGTGTATGAGGTGGTGTTGTGAGTCAGGGCCCATCTTTCTCTCCGGGGAGAAGTGACAGACTGAATCCCTCAGCGCTGGTAACCTCCCCGCGTCCGTCATGGTAGTTAGGCAGACGTTCATATTGTAGCTGAGTGCTGGTTGATGGGCTGTACTGGCTGAGAGAGGCTGGCACACACTTTGAAATATTAATGACCTACTGTAGAGAAGGGCTCAACCTCCCCCCCCCACCCCTCGTTATCTCTCCTTCCTTTCCCTCTTCAACCCCTCCATCTCTCTGCTGCTCTTTCAACTCCCTTCTTTTCATTTTCCTCTCCTCTCTCTCTCTCTCTCTCTCCTCTCCTCTGCCCCCTTCTCTCTCTCTCAGGAGGGTTGTGACATTGTGTTATGTCACATTAAAGAGACAGACGCGCTGCAAAGTGAAAAAATACGACATAATAGGAATCATCCGAGGAAAACTTGTGGATCCGGCATCGATTTTCGGATCAGTGTGAATCAAATTTTCTGTGATTCGGGGAGGAAAAGCTCTTTCCTCATCCTTTCATCTCTTTCTTTCTCTCACTTTGTCTCCGACAGATTGGACAAATCTCTCTTCTCTCCTCAGCCTCAATCTCTTTCTTTCAGTTTGTCATCCTTTCTTTCTTTCTCTCACTCTGTTTCCCACATTAAAGGGAAACTCCTGCATGAGGAAACGTAATATTTGTGCCTTAATTGCCGGTTGCTGTAATAAGTGACATGTTTATACAGAATACTGTAACGATGTGTGATTAATGTAACACAATAATGCTTCAACCTGCATCCACTTCATAAAATCTGTGGTTGTAAACACTCACAGCCAGAGATGTGTTCTATGTAGGGCTGCGACTAATGATTATTCTCATTATTGATTAATCGATTAGTTGTTTGGTCGATAAAATGGTGAAAAATGTTGATTTCTCTTTTCCAAACTGCAAGATTTTGTCCCGACCAACAGTCCACAACTCAAAGATGTTCAGTTTACTGTCAGAGAGGATTAAAGAATTTAAAGAAAATAAATTTTTTCTTAAAAAAATGACTCAAAACATTTAATTGATTATCAAAATAGTTGCTGATTAATCGTAGAAAAAAAGCATGTAACATTTCAGCTCGTTCTGAGTTAAAAAATGTGTAATTTTGGGGATAAAGATGAAAAAAATTGCCAGATCTGTAACTTGTGTCTTAATTTATTTGGACAGAAAACACTAAATGCAGCTTCTGTCTTTAAATCCTACAAGTAGAATCTGCTCATTGAGTTTTTAAAAATATTTTCTCATCCAAATACTGATATCAGTGAGACAAGAGCACTCAAAGGAAATTAAAATGAAATACTCCACAGTTGTATAAATATGTTTCATTTTTAATTTCATATATATAGAATCGGCTTCCCCTCTTCGCTGATTAGTCATCTAATCGTTCAGTTGGATCTTTTTTATGGAGACTTGAGTCATTAGTCATTACTGGAAAATAACATCACTGAAATATTCACAAACGTGTTTGGTCTTTAATATTTTATGAGATCCTTCTGCATGGCTGCATTCATCTGCAGCGGGAAGATAATACTGGAGGAGCCGTTTCACATGTTTTCAGTTAAATGGATTAATCTGTTAGTCAAAGAAATTTTACTTCTATTAGTTGAGCTCATTACTTCTAGTTTATTATTCAGTATCACCAACATACTGTATGTGGAATATAGTCTAGCAGAAGTTGGATTTATGTTTCGCTCTAAAAATGTGTTGTCTGCACTTTTTTTCAATGGTTAAACTTGGATTTTTTAATAGAGTTGTAATGGATTCTTACTTTATTGATCATTCTTTGTACCTGCTCCCTCTCTCTCTCTCTCTCTTTCAGACGTGGCTGAAGAACTACGGCTACCTGCTGCCTCACGACGTCCGAACGTCAGACCTGCGGCAGGAGAAAGCCATGCAGTCCGCCGTGGCCGCCATGCAGCGCTTCTACGGCATCCCCGTGACGGGAATACTGGACGAGACGACTATAGAGTGAGTCAGCGGAGAGGAAGGAGAGGGGTGCATAAGAGCCAGAGATAATCTCAGAGAGAATTAACTGATATCCATCTATCTATGTAGGCTTCAGTGTCAACAGATAAGTCATTTTTTTGTGAAATTATGTGTGTTTTCAAACAGATACTTATCATGAATAGTTTGCTCTAAAAGCCCCTGAAGTACAAACTATAATATGTCCTCCCTCCTCCATCATGTGGAGGACGGACGGACTCTGATGCTGTGTCTCAAATCACGTACTTCTGTTAGTACACTTTCATGTAGTACACTGTGTACACTATATATTACTGGCATAGTGCGTGAATTTGGACAGGGTAGTGTCGTCTCAAATCAAACACAGCCGTTGTGTACTTACTGGAAATGACGATCGTGTACTAGCATTAGCTAGCGTTAGCATTTGTGTTATCGTTCGTCCTACCAAATCATTACAGACTGCTAAATTAACCCAAAAAACATACTGATGGCTTATATCCGACAACAGTAGAGTGGTGCTTAGTGCTAAAAAACACATGTATAACTTACATTTGTATAATGTGGCGATGTTCACCGTAGTTACTACGTACCCGGCCACCATTTCCAGTTTGAAAAGTGGTCCCTCCCCTTCTGCTACGTAGCCAAGATGGCGACCATCGAGGGCAAGAAGTATCCATAGTTCCACTCTCAACTTTTTGACCGTTTTGAGTGCACCATCCGGGTTCTCACAGTGCATTTTTCCATACTTCTCAGTGTGAACGCACTTATGAGCTCGAAGTGTGAAGTGTAAGTACAGAAGTACGCGATTTGAAACACAGCATGTGTCAAAATCTAGTTACAGCTCACATTGTCTTCATTTGTTGTAAAGTTATCTTTTATAAAATTGCACAGAGAACACAAGGCAGGGCAGTAGTATTCCCTCATAATACTGTAAAGGTGAAGACCCACGACCTGAGTTAGCTACCCTTCATTTGAGACACGAGTGAATCGCTTCACAAGGCATTGTGGGATTTCAGGTGACATGAGAATGACCTGTAGCGCAAAAAAATCAAGGGATTGAAAGTTGAAAAATGTCAAATTTATACAAATGAGGGATAAATTGACAAAGAGTGGACCAGGAAGCTAAGAGAAGAGGAAGAGAGGGAGGCAAAATAATTGTTGCTTCCCTGCTCGCTAAGAAATGCTAACAGGCTAAAAATGTAGCTCAAATGTTACCTGAAACACACACAGTGGCACTTCTCCGCTAGGGGTGCAACTAATGATCAATGAATCATATTTTCTTAGTTAATTGATAAGTTTATGTCTGTAAATGTCAGAAAATAGTGAAAAATGTTGATACCTGTTTCCTAAAGCTCAACATGACGTTCTCAAATGTTTTGTTTTGTTCACAACTCAAAGATATTCAGTTTACTGTCATATAGAACCAAAGAAACCAGAAAATATTCACATTTGAGAAGCTGGAATCAGACAATTTTGGATTTTTCTTGTCTTAAAGAATGACGATTAATCGATTATCAAAATATTTGGCAAAAACTGATGTCGATCAGCTTATTGTTGCAGCTCTGATCTCTGCGTCCTTGTCAGTCGGTGTTGACGCGCCCATATGAGCTTTCATTATCAATAGGTCTGACAATTATTGTCGTTAATATAAAATGTCAGAAAATAGTGAAAAATGCTGATCATTACTCTCTGAAGCCTGAATTAACATATTCAGATGGAGGTTGGATCATGTTTCCACTATAAATGTTTGTGAGACTGCTTCCTCTAAAGGGTCTCTGTGTTGTGTTCAGATCTGCACAAACAAATCGCACTAAAGGAGGAAAAACCAACCGGAGTCCCGTTCAACATGACTTACATGTTGGTTTTGTGTACAGGTGGATGAGGAGGCCTCGCTGTGGCGTTCCAGATCATCCTCACACCAGCCGCCGGCAGAGGAATAAACGCTACGCTCTGACGGGACAGAAATGGAGAGATAAAAAGATCTCCTACAGGTAATCTATCTATCCCTCTGTCTCTATCTTCTGTTCATGTAAATGTTTCTCCCTCTCTTTCCATTCTGTTTTTTCTCTCTTTCTTTTTCCCTTTCTCTCCTTCTTTTCATTCACTTTCGATCTCTTCACCCCTCCTCCTCCTCCTCCTCCTCTCTCTCTCTCTTAGCCTGAACTTGGCGAGGCCCTGATGTAAATTAGCTCCGTCCCACGGGACCCTGAATGCATCTCGTATCCTTGCGTTACATCCACCCACTCGTCTCTCCGTCTTTCTCGTCACTGTTTCTCTCTTTCCACCTGATTCTACTGTGTTCTACTGTCTACATACAGTAAAAACCCTCCACCGTGTGATCCGACAATCCAACCGGCAGCTCAGCCATGTAATATAGGTCTAATGCAGATTACAGCCGTCCCTCGAGATCCTGAACACATCCCGGCTCTCAGTGCTGCTTCTGCCCACTTTACTCTCTCTCTCTCTCTCTCTGTTTCTTTCTCTTTCTGTAGGTCTCTCTCTCTCCTTCTTTTCTCCCACTCAAAAATCTAATTCAAAATAAGATTTTGAGGTGTAAATCAAATAGAAACAAGTCTACATGTGTTTAGGCCTCGTTTCCTGCTGCAGTTTCAAATAACAATATGACTAAACATTTCTTCATGAACTCTTTGTGAACACCAGAGACGTATATGAATGAAACTTTTAGCAGACAACAGATTTGACTACATGTATGAATTATTACATTATTACCTGAATTATGTTTTTTATCATCAAAACAAGGAAATGTTTCTGACCTGCCGGACATCCGACAGATCGTCAGACAGACATTAATCAGCTGTCGTGACCTCAAACTCAATGTGGCCTGATTCTAAAATTAGCTGTGAGCGAACTTAAAGGACCATATCAGTGGTTTTACACGTTTAAGACAAACTACAGACATCTGAATACAGCTGCTGTTACTGCGTCAGTTCCCAAAACATGCAGCCATATTTCAGCTTTTGTAATATTTTGCAGAATTCTCTAAATCTCTTGAATGAAATATTCAGGTGATACACCCACCTTAAAATTCAGCGCTTCACCCACCCAAACACACGTCTGCACTTATAACTCACAGTTATTATGATTGGTGCGTTCATGAGCTGTCATGTCGCTAAAACTGACCTTCACTCGTGAGGTCAGCAAAATAATTTTCATTTAATATCAAAATAATGACAAGTTTTTACAACATTGATGATTATTTGTGTTGAGTTTCCAGACATCATAGTGAAGGAATGTAGTGGTATGTGGCAGCTGAATGGAGGATGTCTGTTGACTGACCTTCACTTCAGCATGTGAACGCACCACGAGGATTCACAGATCACTCTGTGATTTAAATGCAAGTAAAACTCTAAAATTAACTAACTTATAGAAAAACCAGTGCGGACGTGTGTTTCATTACGATGCGTTTCACTGTGTCGAGCCAGTTTCAGTCACCTGTCGGTCTTTGTGACTTCAGGTTTTGGTTTGTTTGTCGGAAGCCAAAAAGCTGCAATGTAATTTTTTCATTTGGTCTGAAGTGCAGGAACCAAATTACAGCTTAAATTTAACCGAAGAACCTGAACTAAAGCACATTTTCAATATGAGACTAATGTTCACCGACACTGAAGGAATCTTTAAAATGTTTTTTTGAGGTCAGAATGAGATTAATCTTTTACGGGTTGAGCGAGTTTTCTCTTGGAAGTTAAAGAGAATTTGCAATTGCACCATTAAATATTAGACAGTTCAGTTCCCTTATTTTATTATTTTACATTAAATAGTGCATTTAAGTTTTTGCTTTCTTCCTGTTTCAAACTAACCCCTAACCCCCAAACCCTAACCCATAACCCTAACCCCCTAACCCATAACCCTAACCCCCTAACCCATAACCCCTAACCCTAACCCCCTAACCCATAACCCTAACCCATAACCCTAACCCATAACCCTAACCCCCTAACCCATAACCCTAATCCATAACCCTAACCCATAACCCTAACCCTCTAACCCATAACCCTAATCCATAACCCTAACCCTAACCCATAACCCCTAACCCTAACCCCCTAACCCATAACCCTAACCCATAACCCTAACCCATAACCCTAACCCCCTAACCCATAACCCTAACCCATAACCCCTAACCCCCTAACCCATAACCCTAACCCCCAACCCATAACCCTAACCCATAACCCTAACCCATAACTCTAACCCCATAACCCCTAACCCATAATCCTAACCCATAACTCTAACCCCATAACCCCTAACCCTAACCCCCTAACCCATAACCCTAACCCCCTAACCCATAACCCCTAACCCTAACCCCCTAATCCTAACCCCTAACCCTAACCCCCTAACCCCTAACCCATAACTCTAACCCCATAACCCCTAACCCATAACCCTAACCCCCTAACCCATAACTCTAACCCCATAACCCCTAACCCATAACCCTAACCCATAACCCTAACCCATAACCCCTAACCCTAACCCCCTAATCCTAACCCATAACCCTAACCCATAACCCTAACCCCCTAACCCATAACCCTAACCCATAACCCTAACCCCTAACCCTATCTCTAACCCCTAACCCTAATCCTGTTTCAAATTATGGTTCTAATAATGTAATAATCTGTAAGCATCTTTCTGATTTGTATAATCTGTTGGATGTATAAAATATGACAGAATAGTGAACATCATAGGAACAAATATTTCAAGTTTAATTTTGAGATTAAATCTTGATTTCACTCTGAGTCACTCTCCCCGACTTCCTTCCCCTCATTTCCTTCCTTCTCTTCTTCTATTTTAGTCTTTTTTAAAATAGTTTCGACACAGTTTTCTGTAGCACTCAAGTTTTTAACAACTTGTACTGCTTGAACTACCACTGATAAAGATTTTTTATTAAGACACTTGAATCTCTTCCTCTCGCTCCTCCTTGGATCTCTTCCTTTCCCTCCTTTCCCCTCCACGCCGTCCTACTCAGAGCTTTATAGGTCTCATGTAAATTACGCCGCTCCCACGAGACACTGAAGGCATCCCAGCTCTCCTGCATTACAGCTTCCCACTCTGCAGCGTTACATAAAACCCACCGTGTGAGATCACAGTCCTATCTGGTTACCCCTTACTGTATTTGAGTCTCCTCAGTTCTTCCTCCTCGTGTTTCACCTGCGATCAGCTGTCACATTTCTGCAGTCGCTCAGTGTTGTTCAAGCTGCATTTACTGGAATCGTTTTTAACTTAATTGTTCTTCTTCTGAGGCGCCAAAACCATCTCTAGAGCCAGCGCTGTCTCCTATGAATTACACCCATATGTAACTAATTTGCAATGGTTAATGTTTCTGAGAAGACATAATGCTGCCTAGATTACATTACTCACATTAGTACAGTTTGATATTCTCTTACTGGAGGACAAATGTTCAGTACAAAACACATTATTTGGACCCTCGAGACAAGAGTTTGTATCACGGCTCATGTTTTAAGTCAAGTGTATTTTAGATGCTGAACCTAAACCATCGACCTTAACTTATCACTGCACTAATGATCAATATCAACCAACTCTAAAGCTTTTAAACCTCTTCAAGTTCATTTGTTAAATTTCACCATTTACAGTAATGTTTAGTCTCTTTAGTGCTGAAAACAGTATAAATTCATTAAACTCCACCTCCAGTCAAAAATGTGTTTTTCTTGGTGGAAAAACTCCCCAAAAAAGCCTTTAATGGGGAAAAATGGAAGAAACCACAGAGAGTCAATCTGAGTTTAACCTACGAGCAGGATTTGTGACATCACAACTAATTTAGAGCCAATTGTAGTCTAGTTTTTAACAAAGTTCATCTTATATACGATCATTTTCACATATTGAAACAAATAAAAGTAACGTTCATTCATTTTGAAACTATTGAAGAAAACACCAAATAGATTTTTAAGGATCAGATTATTTTTTCAGTGGTGTAAAATTAATTACATGACAGTTATAATCCCAGTAACGCTCCGTTACTGGGACAGTTTGGGGATGGGCTTGTTTGCCGTCTTACTGGTAGTTTGCTGGAGGGTTGATACCAGTTCAATCTCAGTGGGAAGGCTGGTCCGCTATATGCTAGCTTGGTGTGGGGACGCAGTTAGTCACCATCTACACTGTAAAATATCATCATTAACCTAATTCAACCTAAAATTTCTATTTTTTTATTTATTTTTCATTTCATAAGTCATATTTATGAGTTCCTCTGACTTGAACTCTCTTGACTTGAATCGATGAGTTGAACGAATGAACTGCTGTAAGAAACATGATCAACATATTAGCAGATTTCCCAGCATGCATTGTTTGAGACTCGTCTGTTTTGTAGTTAGAAGAAAACATACATGTGTGTCTTTAATACATGTTAAATTAAATCATGGTTGTTTCTTTTCATCATGATAAAAACAATGCAAATAATGATGAAGGTCAGTCTTTAATTCAGTCCTATAGGCGACGACGATGATGATGTCACCAAGAGCAGCTTTGCATTTCCTCTTTGTACTGTTGTTGTTTGTCAAATAAAAAACTGGCTCTTCATATTAAAAAATATAAATGAAAACCAAAATTAATCTGAATTAGATTTAAAATTTCAAACAACTAGTTTATCCGAGTAGTTCAATGAATTAACAGATCGAAATCCACCAAACGAAGGCTGAAGTTTATAAAAAGTGATATTTAGTCAAGATAACTTTTGGTTGGTGTTAGAAGAACTTTTTATATCTGTTGAAATTTTAAGGCGTCCCTTTAACTCATATTTTTAAGTTGAAACAAGAAGTTACATTTTACAGTGTAAAGAGGAGAAATGTGACTCATTTACATGTTGTGTCTTTTTAGCTGTCTCGCTAACGTTAGCCGCTGCTACATTCAGAGTTGGAGGCTGTGAGAACAAAGCTACGGCTAACGTTAAGCTAACTGTCAGCTGGTTACTTGTTAAACCACAACGTCTCCTCGTCTTCTTCTACACGTGTTAGAAGATGGAACATGAGGCTGTGGAGTAATAAGTAGAGTAATTTTTCATGTAACCTGCCAGACACTCATACAGATGAGCTCAGTCAGGATGATTTTCTTCTCTGCTCTGCACCGCAGCTGCAGTAATGTGTTGATGTGACACTGACGGCGATGCAAAGAGATGCATGTAGAGGGATTTTTAGGGCTGCTGGCGACTGTAAATCATCTCCCTCTGCTAGATGCTGGAGCTGCAGGATTATGCAACTGTATCTGTAAATGAAAATTTCCACTGATGCCTCAGGGCAGGGAGGTGAATTTAAAAAAAAAAACACAGTTGAGAGATTTAGAGAGAGAGAGAGAGAGAGAGAGAGAGGGGGAAGAGACAAGGGAAAAAAGACGAAACAGAAACACAGAGAGATGCTGAAGTTTTATGTTGCTGCTTTGGCAGCATTGTTCTTAACTTTCCTGCCAACAAAGCACATTTGATTGAAACTGACTTGAAAGAGAACATCTGCATCTGTATCTGCTCTACCTGACTGACTGACTGAAGGTCCTCTGTGGATGATGCGTGTTTTTTATGAAGTGATGCTATTGTGATGAAGTCAAAGAATCAGAGATTTGTCTCATATGTTTTTTATCCAGCGCGCCTCTAAAGATGTCGGTTGGTCCAGACTGAAATATCTCATTAACTATTATATGAGTTTATGTGGAATCTGGGGCTAACGCTTCATGCTCCCCAGAGGATAAATCCTACTGACTTTGATGAACCTTTGAGTTTTCCTGTAGCACCACCGGTTTTTGTTTTTTAGTGAAATATCTCAACAACTTTTGGATGGATTGCTGTAAAATTTGGCACAGAAATCCATGAAACCCAGAGAATTAACACTCTGTACTTTGGTGATGCTCTAACTTTTCATCTAGCGCCATCATGAGGTTGATGTTTATGGTTTGGATTAAGGCTGCAACTAATTATTATTTTAGTTATCGATCAAATTATCTGCTTCAAGTCTGATTCTCACTCGTTCTCACCTTCATTCGATACCTTTACTCCTAATTCTCTGAAAAGGGTTTTGTTATTTAAATGTATCGGGTGTGTGTGGCTGCTGTCTCTGCATCTCCAAATAGTGTGTGTGTGTGTGTGTGTGTGTGTGTGTGTGTGTGTGTGTGTGACAGTAGGCTACACCATCTGTGTGTTTTGGCCACAGGTCATTTGGCCAGCTTCACTGCCGTAACGTTCCACACCATTTACTCAAATCAGACAAATGCTACGTAGCTGTCTGCCTCACGCACACACACACACACACACACACACACACACATTAATCGCTGGGCTTTAGGGTGGAAAGTTGGATTTATAAATATACTTTATAAAGGGATTTGCATGTAGACAGTTATGAAACTGTCACTGTCCTCCCAAGAAAAACAACACAACAGGTCATAACGTCAGTCGCCCAAAAACGACCTGTAGTTACGTTTTAGTGACAGCTGCCATCTAGCGGTCGTAGTAACTGTGAGCAGTGGTGCAGTTCAGATGACGTTTATATATGTGGACAGATGGAGGTTTTAACCAACAGTGGACTTTGCTGCAGGAGACGCTGTTTATTTCCTGTTTCCAACCGCGAGTCAGGACCATAGACCGTATAAAAAATGGACGTAGTTACCGTGATGACACCCGTTGGTTTCTGAAGAGCGGTTTTGAAGCTCAAAGCGAGCCGCTCCGGCCGTCGCCATCTTGACAGTGCGTGACGCTGCCTAACTCCCAGCCAATCAAAAATGGGCAAAGAAACAAGCCACCTAGCGGCTGGCGGACCTGTCACTCAAAGCAGCCATGTCCTTCATTATGCAGAACTTTACGGCTTAATAAAATTTAAATGGGTGAGTTATAAAAAAATTCACCCCCCGTACAGTCGTCATGAAAGAGGAAATTAGCTACAGAGACCAAAACCGTTGTTTGTACCAGGCTGTGGCTTTTAAAAAGCTCAACTACGATCTCCCCCTAACCTTAACCCCATGGTTATTATTGTAGCCATGACGACGAAGGTGGCCTAGCAACATTTTAACCCAAACCATCACCTTTCCCTAAACCCAACCAGACCTTAACCACAGCAGTGTCACATCATGAAACATCATTATTGTTTAACAGTGATGTGTGACGGTTTTGGAAAGCACAGACAGATGATGTCATCCTGCTGATTACTGCTGATAGAGACGCCAGAAAACTAGAAAACGCTCCTATGTGTCGTGCTGGAGTCACATGATCAAACCAGGTATCGTTTCATTTGGAGGACTTGTTGCAGTCTGAACTCAGAGGTTCTCAAACTTACTTGTGTCCACTGTCAGCAAACAAATATATATTATATGTGTAGACATGAAAGTCAATGCCCTTTGTAAAGGGTTTATAAGTATTGATTAACGGCTTCATTAATGGTAAAAAAAATCATTTATAAGCCATAAGTAAGAATAACTTTATCTTTTTTAGTTTTTTAGTTCATCAGGACGACCCAAAAGTTATTCTAGTAAATGTCTCATAAATTATTTTTTAAATAATTAGTAAATGATTCATTCATCATTAATAAAGCCATTAATCAATGCTTATAAACCCTTTACAACGGACGTCTTATCAGAAAGTGATATATTCTTGATTTCAAGATACAAAAAAAAATTTATTTGATACAAAAATACAATAAAAACTGCTGCCAAA